>NC_138769.1:346307606-346497606 GCF_965119305.1 Pelophylax lessonae | reverse complement strand
ATTCACTAAGCACACTGAGCTCGGGGTCTTTTCCCGGAGAGGATCAGTCCAGCCTGAAGGGCTTGCTGCCCTTCAGGGCAGGTCTACCATGTGCTTGCTGTCCGTGAGGCCTCCGATAGGGTGATGCGCTTATTGTTCTAAAGAAAGCAGCCTGCTTCTAACTTCTTCTATAACAAAGCTAAATCCACAGTTTGCTATATGCAAGGACTTTTGCTTCAGCTCTGCATTTATCTGTTTCTATTTCAAACCAAGTCCGCAATTTGCTATATGCAAGGACTTCTGCTTCAGCTTTACAGAAATTTCCTCAACCCTACCCAAGTTCTCCAAAAATAAAAACAACACTCCTGTAGGGCAATCCATTGGGGAAGAACCTGGGCAAATTTCCAGCAGCTCCTACGGGAGTAAGCGCTACATATATGTTGTTTATAATGAATATTAATCAAAAATGTAACAACCACAAGTGTCAAAAAACATTCTGTTAATCCTTGAGCGACTGCAGGGCTAGGTGACTTTGTAGGTAAGTCAGGAAAGGTTATACAGGCTAACAGCTTTGCAATGAAAACCTGCTTTTGTGAACCAGTATACATTTTCTGCACAACTCTATGGATAATAGTGGAATTTTTTCTGACATTGGCTTTATGTTCAGGCAGAACTCTTTACTTGCATTTTGGCTACGCCACTGCTGGCCCAATGCCACTGCAACTCTGGGAGCAGAGCCAAGACTAAACCTCACATCATGCAAGGCAAATGTAACATCGCAAAGTGAAAGATAAGTAAATTTGAAAAGTTTCCTTTCCGAAGACATTCACTAGCAGATAAAGATAAAGCCTGAAAATAGTTGTACAAGGATCTACAATAACCTTAGGAAATCTATCACACTGTTAAGGAATCAACAAACATAACACAAAAAAAATAATTTCACAATGATTTCTTACAGAAACAATGTTCATTCTGAATCATGCCTTAAAATGCCTTATTGCCAATAAGGTCATACCTAAAAAAAAATAAAAATTTTTTTAAAACAAGCATTAGTCGCATGCAACCCACGTGCAAAATTTCATGAACATGAGACAGCACTGGGCCAGTCAACAGGTGGCAAAACTGATACATGAGATAAAGGGGAATTCCATGCTTCCCAATATCCCAAAGTACCAGGTACTCCTTCTCACTCCCAGAAGTTAAACAGAGTGGTGAAGGATTGAAGGGAATGTGAATATAAGCAGAAACAATTAGGTGACATTATTATTTTGTTCTGCACAGGCAAAACACGGGATCACTTTCAGAGATAAAATGTAAAAATCCATTTTGCATCCTGTGCACCAAAAGTTTATCAATCCTTCAATATCTGGAGACTGGGAATGCTATGCAAGGCAATTATACTGATCCACTTGATGCTGAGTTGGTCCCCCTTTTGCAAGCAAAACAACCCTGACACATTGAGGCACGGACACCACAAGACTTATGAAGGTATGCTGTGATATCTGGCACTAAACTTTCAGCAGCAGATCCTTTAAGTCCTGTAAATTGTGAGGTGGGGCCTCCATGGATCCAACTTGTTTTTCCAGCACATACCACAGATGCTTGATTGGATTAGGAGAATTTGAAGGCCAAGTCAACACACCAGACTTGATGTTGTGTTCCTCAAACCATTCTTACACCATTTTTGCAGTGTGGCAGGGCATATTATCCTTCTGAAAGAGGCCACCGCCATCAGGAAATGCTGTTTCTATGAAGGGGTGTACTTGATCAACAACATAGGTAGGTGGTATGTGTTCCATCAGTACAATGTCCAAAGTATCACACTGCATCCACCTGCTTGCATTCTTCTCATACTGCATCCTAGTGCCATCTCTCCCCCAAGTAAGTGACACATGCATACCCAGCTGTCCACATTATGTAAAAGAAAATGTGATTCATCAGACCAGGCCACCTTCTTCCATTGACCATCCATCATGGTCCAGTTCTGATGCTCACGAGCCCATTGTTGGTGCTTTTGACTGTAGACACGGGTCAGCATTGGCACCCTGACCGGTCTGCAGCTTCACAGCCCCATAAAACATACTGCGTGCGATGGCTGTGTGTTCTGACATCTTTCTATTGTACCCAGCATTACCTTTTTTTTAGCAATTTGAGCTACAGTAGCTCTTCTATTGCATCAGACTACACAGACCAGCCTTCGCTCCCCACGTGCATCAGTGATCCTTGGTCACCCATGACCGTGTCACCGGTTCACTAGTTTTCCTTTCTTGGACCACTTTTTGTAGGTTCTGACCACTGCAGACTGGAAACACCCCACAAGAGCTGCAGTTTTGGAGTTGCTCTCACCCCCTTGTCTAGCCATTAGACTTTGGCCTTTGTCAAAGTTGCTAATTTTGTTCTACTTTGAACATACCTATTTCAGGGACAACATGTTCACTTACTGCCTAATATATGGTACTGACATTAAATAACATTTTTACAAGTTAATGATTGTTACTTACTTTACCTGTCAGTGGTCATAATGTTATGGTTAATCGTTGTATATTAACCAGATGCAGACCTCCCCACGTACATTTACTGTGGCAGGGTGGCCACTCTGTGCAGAATCACGTACAGGTACGTGATTCAGCACTTCCGGGTCAGGGGTGCGCACCCCCGGGGACCCACTCCCGCTGTGATTGAACACAGCTAAAACCAATCAGAGGGTCCGCCAGGATCCATCGATCATTCGAGGCACAGGCAGAATGGCAGTCTGCCTATTGTGAGGAATTAGCTCGGTGGCGGGCGTGGATGCCCCCTTGGGGGGATTCGTTACACAGGGAGATAGCCGAGAAGTGGTTGCAAACAACAGTTTGGTTTATTCATGCAATTTTCTTCACACAAGTGCAAGCCTCAAAAACAGCAAAATAAAAATAAAACCCAAAATAAATCCTTGCCACTGTGGGCGGCTACCTTCTCACATACAGGAACCTACCTACGGAGTCTGTCTCCAACCTACTGTTGGGCAAACTTTGCTGATCCTACAGCAGACACTCAATAGTCCATGTTTTTTCTCTTCACACAACAAAAGTCCATTGAACATGTCCCTTTTCTCTTCACATAGAACACATTCCTTTGTTTGTCTCTTCACATAGCAACCATTCCTTTGCTTGTCTCTTCACATAGCACACAGTGCATTTATTTCTTTCCACATAGAAATAGTCCAAGACCTCACCTTGAGTAGTCTTCACACTTTTTACCCTCCTCAGCGCACATCGCTCCAGGAGGTCTTCTCCCATGCTCACACAGCGTCGGGAGGCACACATCTGACTGTCCTCCTCTCCCCAGCTTCACACAGCATCAGGAGGCAGCAATCCTTCTCCCAGGCTTCACACAGCATCGGGAGGCACACATCTGACTGTCCTCCTCTCCCCAGCTCACACAGCGTCAGGAGGCAGCAATCCATAGACTTCCTTTGGACAAATTATAGAGGCCTTAACTTCCTCATTCTGAACAGCTGAAGTCTGTTCAACGTCCTTAGACAGTTCTGGCTACCTTTGCAGCCAACACCCTATAGTAATTGGTGAATTTTCTAAACCAGGTGGAAATGTATCTCCTGTCTGTGACTACATCCACAGATTTACCTGACTTCCTGTCACATACCCCCCCCCTCTTGTTTCAACCCTAGGGTTGGGACACAGTTTTCCAGGCACGCACCTGTCAGGCACTTCTCTTGACTCTCACTGATAAGCCTCCTAGTATCTTCAAGCTTCAGGATGAAACTGTTTCTGTCTTCTTCATTGACAGATTTCTCATAAATGTCAGACAACTTGTCCTTCATCTCATATACACATTCTTCAACTGCACTTTTGGCATTATTTCACTCCTTCTCAAGTTTGTCCTGCATAACCGTCTGTCCTATCCGCCAAGGAGGACTGTGATCCATAGGCAACTCAATTGTGCTAGTCTTAAAGTCTTCAACATTCTTGAGCTGCCTCTCTCTGCAATCAATAAATGATTTCCACAAAACTTTGAGAACCTCTGCTTCACTTGGCTTTGTTCCAAGAAATGCCTTCTTGAGCTTGGCTTGCTCTAAGATGCTGTGCAGAAGGCCTTCTATTTGCGACAACAGGCTGTCACACATTTCTTCAAAGTGACCCCTGTTCATTTTTCCAGCGACATCATCAACTTTCCTTCCACCAACATATGGGTCAAAAGCACCAACACAGTCTATTACAGGTTTCTTCAATGCACTTTCTGCTATTGCACTACTTTTCCCTTGTAGCTCCTTTAGTATTTCCTTGATTTGCATATCTGCTGAACTATTTGACCGCTCAAGGTCACCTAGTTCCTTTTCTTTATCTGAACTCCACGTGGAATGTATCTCAAGATCACGATCAAACTTCTGCCACCTGTCTTTCACCAGTTCCATTTTGGAAATATTCCCTGAAAGGCACTTATTCATTTGCTTCACGTTTTCACCAACAGCCTTAGTTTTCTCCACTAGGTGGTGTTTAATCCAGAGGGGTGCTTCAAACAACATGTCATCAATTTTCTGATGCTCACTCAGGACAGACCCCCAAAACACTGATCCTTTTATAGACTGCATCAGGCACACTATCCCCTCTTTGGGACAGATCCTCTGTTGCCTGTAATTCCTCTTCAAGTTCTTCCAACTGAATCTTCATCTCTTCTATTAGCTGTTCTAAGGCTCGCTTAGACTTTTCTAGCTCCTGAACGCTTTTCCCAACATCATCCTTGGAGCTGACCAAATCTTCCATTTCTGTACACAGCTGCTTGTTAACTCTTTCTAGTTCAACCTTACACTGTAGAGCTTCTTCCAAGGAGCGAGCCAAGAACAGGGCTTTTCTTTCTTTATCACGCGCCTCCGTTTCTGCACGGTTGCGTTCTTCTGCATATTTTGCAGACACAGTCTTCTCCTCACCAAGCATCTGATCCAACTTATTTTTCACATTTTCAACATTTTCTACTGAACCAACGCTTTCTTCCATGCATTTTTTCATATCCGCTATCTAAGCTTGCAATGTTGCGACTTGCTCTGATAGATTTTTCTTTGCTTCCTCCTCCTCTTTTAATTGTTCCAGGAAGCCATTTTTCTCATCTTCCATTTGTTTGAGTTTTGTGCTCAAACTCAGCCTTTGACATCTCTCTTCCTGTAAGAGTTCCTGAGTGTCTGTCTTGCAGCTGCAATTCCAAGATAGAGAAATCTTTGGCAATTTCTCTAGATTTACTGTCTGCTTGAGAAAACTGATTTGTGACATTGTCCAACTCAACCTGCAGTCGGTTTGCCTTCTCTGACAGCTTAGCACACAATCGGTCACCTTCTGACACTTTGACTTGCGATTCCTGCAGCTGTGCCTCTACTTTTTTTCTCTTGTGTTCAGAATCTCCTTTTCCCTGCATAAGAGCCTTCACCTCATTGGCTAGTTTCTGGGAATGAGACTGTAATTCTGCCACACAGGCTTCTTTCTCCTTTAACTGCTGCTGGAAACGTTGGGCTTCATCTTTCCAACTTTCTCAGTCTGCACGTAATTCATCTACCACATTGCTCAAAGTGGTGAGCTCACACACAGTACTCAGTAATTTAGCCTCTCTCTCACTTTTCTCCTTGTAGCTGAGAGACAATGTCATTTTCAGAGCGACATTCTGTTCCTGCACATCCTGCAGGTCTATTTTTGTAGCTTCCAAAGACTGAAGACTTTTTTTCAGCTGATTACGCAACTCCAACATATCACCCATACTTTGCTCCTGCAAAGTCTGAATTTAAATTTCCTTTTCCATGAGGATGGTATCTTTCTCCATTATAGTCTCTCTACGTTTTTGTAACTCGGAAAAAAGAAGAGCAGTGGATTCTTCCCACTGTAACACCTGAGCCTGCAAGTTTCTATGCTCCATCCTAAGCAACTCCAGGGCTCGTTCCTTTTCTTCCATTTTCCATTGCAAGGCATCCAGCTCAGCCCTGCACACATACTCGGTTTCCTCCAAACGATGACCTCCATTGGCTGCTGGCGTCTCTGTTTCCAGCCTGCCATGCTCTCTTGGTGAGCCTTTTGTTGAGCTGCAAAGCTCCGCTGAAAATCCGCATTTGCCTCAGTGTTGCTAGGGACAACAATCTTTCTCTTTAGCAGATTCTGTTCAGGCATGGATGGGGCTCGTTCAGGCGGTAACATCCCCTCCATCCATAGAATACGGTCTCTCATTTCAGCTATCTTTGCATCTTTCAGGCGTTTTGATCGCCCCATCTTCAATAACTCCACAATAAATTTTTCACAGTCCAGCAAATAATTTTGAGACCACTGTCTCTTTAAAGCCAGTAGCTTTTCTCTCTCTTGCAGGATCTCCTTTCCTGCAGGCACAGTTTGTGCAGTCTCATGCACCAGACACAACAAAGTCCATCAAAAATTGAGACCACTGTCTCTTTAAAACAAGTAGTTTTCTCTCTTTCAGGATCTCCTCTCCTGCACACATAGATTGTGCAATCTCATGCACCAGAGAAAGTTCATAGAACATATGCACTTCTTTGCAGGGATCTCTGCTTCTGCCCAATGCATACCTCCACCATATGTGGGGATTTAGCTCGGTGGCGGGCGTGGATGCCCCCTTGGGGGGATTCGTTACACAGGGAGATAGCCGAGAAGTGGTTGCAAACAACAGTTTGGTTTATTCATGCAATTTTCTTCACACAAGTGCAAGCCTCAAAAACAGCAAAATAAAAATAAAACACAAAATAAATCCTTGCCACTGCGGGCGGCTACCTTCTCACATACAGGAACCTACCTACGGAGTATGTCTCCAACCTACTGTTGGGCAAACTTTGCTGATCCTACAGCAGACACTCAATAGTCCATGTTTTTTCTCTTCACACAACAAATGTCCATTGAACATGTCCCTTTTCTCTTCACATAGAACACATTCCTTTGTTTGTCTCTTCACATAGCAACCATTCCTTTGCTTGTCTCTTCACATAGCACACAGTGCATTTATTTCTTTCCACATAGAAATAGTCCAAGACCTCACCTTGATTAGTCTTTTTACCCTCCTCAGCGCACATAGCTCCAGGAGGTCTTCTCCCATGCTCACACAGCATCGGGAGGCACACATCTGACTGTCCTCCTCTCCCCAGCTTCACACAGCATCAGGAGGCAGCAATCCTTCTCCCAGGCTTCACACAGCGTCGGGAGGCACACATCTGACTGTCCTCCTCTCCCCAGCTCACACAGCGTCAGGAGGCAGCAATCCATTGCTAGTAAAAATAAATGTAAAAAATTCCAAAAATATATTCCATAGTTTGTAGATGCTATAACTTTTTCGCAAACAAAAAAAAATATATGCTTATTGGGATTTTTTTACCAAAAATATGTAGCAGAACACATACTGGCCTAAACTGATGAAGAAATTAGATTTTTTACATTTTTTTGGGGGGTTATGTTTTATAGCAGAAAGTAAAAAATATTGTTTTTTTTCCTGTTTTTTTCAAAATTGCCTTTCTTTTTTTGTTTATAGCACAAAAAATAAAAGCTGCAGAGGTGATCAAATACCACCAAAAGCTCTATTTGAGTATTTGAGGGGAAAAAAAGGACATAATTTTTTGTTTGGGTATAGCGTCACAGGACTGCGCAATTGTCAGGTATAGTAACACAGTGCTGTATTGCAAAAACTGGCCTGGTCATTAACCACTTCCCGCCCGCCCTATAGGCAAATGACGGCGGGAATGTGGTTGAGTTATCCTGACCGGACGTCATATGACGGCGGCAGGATAACTCCGCTCTGGGCGCCCCCCGGGGGCGCGCAGAGCGGCGATCGGTGATGCGAGGTGTCAGTCTGACACCCTGCATCTCCGATCTCGGTAAAGAGCCTCTGACGGAGGCTCTTTACCATGTGATCAGCCGTGTCCAATCACGGCTGGTCACATAGTAAATAGGAACAGCCGTTGATCGGCTTTCCTTAGTTCGTGCCTGACAGGCACGAGTAAAGGAGCGCCGATCGGCGGCTCCCCTGACAGGGGGGGGGGTCGGCACTGGTAATCAGATCATTGATTACCAGTGCAGACCCTCGGGGGGGGGGATGCCACTAGATCCACCAGGGATGCCCACTATGACCCCAGGGATGCCCACTATGACCCCAGGGATGCCCACTATGGCCACCAGGGATGGCAATCAGGGCTCAGGGAGCCCCCCATTGCCCACCCCATCAGTGCTGCCCACCAGTGCCCTCCCTATCAGTGCTGCCCACAAGTGCCCATCATTGCCATCCTTAAGTGTCGCCCACCAGTGCCCATTATTGCCCACCGGTGCCGCCTATCAGTGCCCATTAGTGCCCATCAGTGCCGCCCGTCAGTGCCGATCAGTGCCGCCCATCAGTGCCCATCAGTGCCCACCAGTGCCGCCTATCAGTGCCCATTAGTGCCCGTCAGTGCCACCTATCAGTGCCCGTCAGTGCCACCTATCAGTGCCCATCAATGCCGCCTATCAGTGCCCAGCAGTGCCGCCTATCAGTGCCCACCAATGCTGCATATCAGTGCTACCTATCAGTGCCACATATCAGTGCCTATCAGTGCCGCATATCAGTGCCGCCTATCAGTGCCACCCCATCAGTGCCACCCCATCAGTGCCACCCCATCAGTGCCTCCTCATCAGTGCCTGTCAGTGCAGTCTCATCAGTGCTCATCAGTGCAGGAAAAAAATTATTTATTTACAAAATTGTATAACATAAACAAATTTTTTTTTTTTTTTTTTTTAAACTTTTCGGTCTTTTTTTATTTGTTTAGCAAAAAGTAAAAATCGCACAGGTGATCAAATACCACCGAAAGAAAGCTCTATTTGTGGGGGGAAAATGACATAAATTTGGTGTAGGTACAGTGTTGCATGACCGCGCAATTGTCATTCAAAATGCAACAGCGCTAAAAGGGGAAAATTGGCCTGGGCGGGAAGGGAGGGAAGTGCCCTGTATTAAAGTGGTTAAGAGAGGTAAACCTTCCGGTGCCGAAGTAATTAATACTGGTAATCATAAAAAAACAAGTAGTGCACATGGTAGCATTGGAGCCTGAAAGTATGGTGAATGCAAAGTTTTTGCACCATAGCATGCACATGGCCATATAAAATGACCTAGCTTCCTAAAAAGTTATGAGAAGAGCTAAGCAAATTAGGTTGGGGTTTGCCAGGAATCTTTACCCACTTGCCGACTGCTCACATGGAGACTACTGTGGCAGAGTGGCTCTCCTGGGTCCAGTGACGTAGACCTACGCCGCTGGATCCCGCCCCCTCTCGGCGGCACGCGTGCCGCCGGAGGCTCACTCCCGCTGTATCCTGACACAGCGGGAGTCGGGCCAGGGGAGGAGAGGCGATGATCAATGCTGCCCTTCCCAGATCGTCGGGGACAGAGTGAGAAAATCCGCCCGCTTGTGTAAAGGGGGCAGATTTCCTCTGTGACAGGCAGGGCCAGATCACAGGATTCAGCATAGCTGAACCTGCGATCTGTGTCTGTGTCACACAATACCCTCCCACCACACACCTCAGTAAGCATGAGGCATACATTTAACCCCTTGATCACCAACAGTGTTAACCCCTTCCCTGCTAGTGTCATTATTACAGTAACAGTGCATATTTATAGCACTAATTACTGTAGTAATGTCACTGATCCCCCCCAAAAGTGTCAAAAATGTCAGTTAGGGGTCCGATCTGTCCACCACAATGTCGCAGGCCTGCAAAAAAAAATCACAGATCGCCGCCATTACTAGTAAAATAAATAAACAATAAAAATGACAAATCTGTCCCGTAGTTAGTAAACGCAATACTTTTGCGCAAACCAATAAAAATACGCTTATTGTGATTTTTTTTACCAAAAATATGTAGCAGAAAACAAATTGGCCTAAAATGGAAAAACAAATTTTGATTTATAATTTTTTTGGGGAAATGTTATATATCAGAATGTGAAAAATCTTGTTTTTTTCTTTTCAAAATTGTCGCTCTTTTTTTCCAAAATTAAAAATCGCACAGGTGATCAAATACCACCAAAACAAAGCTCTACTTCTGGGGGGAAAAAAGGATATAAATTTAATTTGGGTACAGCGTCACACGACTGCGCAATTGGTTAAATCTTCCGGTCTTAAAGTGGTTAAAAATACGCTCATTGAGAATTTTTTGTCAAAGACATGTAGCTAAATACATTTTGGCCTAAATATATGACAAAAATTGAATATATTGGATACTTTTTAACTGTCAAAGTTGAAAATGTCAAATTGTTTGCAAAATTTTTGCTCTTTTTTTATTATTATAGCAAAAAATGAAAAGCGCAGAGGTGATCAAATACCACCAAAAGAAAGCTTTGTGGGGAAAAAGGGACGTCAATTTCGTTTGGGTATGGCGTTGCATGACCGTGCAATTGTCAGTTAAAGTCGCGCAGTGCCAAGTTGCAAAAAGTGGCCTGGTCATTAAGCAGGAAAATCCTCCGGTCCTAAAGTGGTTACTGCATGCAAACTAGTAAAATGGTCCAAAAAAAACACTTGCCAGTCTACTCTCAACATAGTAGAAGGCAGTGACCCTCTTCAAGCAGAAGCCTGTGCACCCTTTGTCCTTTAGAAAGATCCTATACAGGGCCTCTTTGGGGCTTTCGAGGCAAAAAGCAGTTATACAGATGTCAGGACAGACCATTCCCTTGCTGATATGGTTCTTTATGAAACATCAATCAGACAGAAGCCGATATTAACTGAAACTGCTGGACTTTCTTATTAGCAGGCACAAGATGCTCTATTGATATTGCACCATAGAAACACTCTCTATTCAATGTTCATTTGTAAAATAAATATTTTATACTGAAAAAAATTATATAAAAATAGTTTCTAAACTGAAAACATTTTTATCTACATAAAACAGTTGTAGCCTTCCCTTAGAAAAGATCTGCCAACACATTCATATATCAGTTACAATATTTTTCAATGTAAACCATTTTGTCACAGGAAAATGTGGCAGTGTAGACACAGACCAATAAATGTCCATCTGACATTGTCATTATGGAGCAGTAGAAGCAGCTGGTGGATTTTCAGGTGGAGAACAGAAATAAAGCATATAACTTTATTCATTCTATGCACCTGATCTTTACATTTATAATACATTTATATTACCAGTTTTGTTGTTTAAAAACTGTGTCCTTCTTTGAATTGCTCTTACTTGTGTCTTTTGACGATCTATTACCACAAAAAACATTAAATGATATAACTAAAATGTAACTAACTTAGGAAACTGATAATTACTGTGTGGTATTCCAGTAGAGATAGCAACAGATGACAATTAGAGGAAACAAATAGCAAATGCTTTTGTAATAACTGTCAAGATACCAGGGCACCCAGCAAAAAAAGGGAAAAAAATGAAAAAAATGAGACTGTGGTAGGGAACAGTTTCTAACAATATACAAAAATAGGGTCTTTGTATTCACTATAAAACCCTTTACTTGAAGTCTACTAAAGGACATAGGAAATATTTCACCTTTCGGTTATACTACTACCTGCAGAAGTATTGGGACCCAGCTAACAAAAAACTTTAAGCCAGTCCAGGATAACAGTGTCAAGATACTCATACCAGGATATCAAGCTAGAAAGGAAAAACGTGTGGAAATTTTGAATTGTGCCAGACTGTGGTAGGGAATAGTTTGTTACAATATACAAAATAGGGGCTTTGTATTCGTTGTAAAATCATTTTCTTGAAGTCTATTGAGGGACACAGTAAGTCTTTCACCTTTGGGTTATACTGCTAATTGCAAAAATATTGAGCAGTAGCTAACAAAAAAACTGTAAGCCAGTCCAGGATAAACCCTGCTACTACCAACATGCAGGGCAGCCATCAGAAATTTTGGGTCCCCTTACACTGTATTATGCCTGGGCCCCGCAGGCCTGACCACCAACATTCTCCAGAGCCAGCCCACTGGCTGCCCCACTGAATCCAGCTGGGGCAGCATCACAGGTGGGGGGCAGCATCACAGGTGGGAGGCAGCATTACAGCTGGGGGGCAGCGGGACAGGTGGGAGGCAGTGTCACAGGTCGGGGGGGCGCCACAGGTGGCGGCAGTGTCACAGGCAAGATCAGTGTCACGGGGACAGCCGGACAGGTGGGAGGCAGTGTCTCAGGTGGGGGACAGCATCACAGGGGAGGGGCAGCAGGACAGGTGGGGGGAAGCGGAACAGGTGGGGAGCAGAGGGACAAGTGGGTGTCAGTGTCACAGGTGGGGGCAGCGGGACAGGTAGGAGGCAGTGTCACACACACCTTGGAAAGCACCAGTCCTCCCAGCTCTCACCTGTCTAGCAGTGCCAAAAGGGGTAGCTAAGCCTGTGTTTAATCATCACCTGGATCTCTGGCAGCAGCTGCAAGAAACAGCGGGGAGGCTCCTCCATCCTGACCTCCTCCTCCATAGGGCCCTCTGCTGCCACCAACTGGCCTCACCTACCCCGCACAGCCCGACACACACTGTGGTACCTGATCGGAGCGGAGCCTGCCTGACAACGGGCCCAGCCGACCTGCACACACATGGGATCTGCCCACCTCTCCATCCTCCTCTGCATTCTGGCAGCCGGTCCGCTCTGATGGCAGCTGCCCCGTGTTAAAGATGGCCCGGGTTGTGACCCGTGGTCCGGGCCCCTCAAGACGCCCGGGCCCCTTACTTGTGTACCACCTGTACCACCTTGATGGCCCTGCCAACATGTCTCAGTTTTGTAGCAATGCAATGTTCTTAAATATAGAGGGAAGGGACCTGGGAAGTACAAAAATCCTATTTTCTTTCCCCCCCATTTAGGAACACAGAAAGTCTTTCACCTTTGAGTTGTCCAAACGCAGTCCAGCTGAGGGGTTGGCAGCACAGCAAACAGACACTATGGCCCCTTTCAAACATACGGACCATTCGTTCGTTTTTTATCCATACGTTGACGGATGGAAAACGGACATCAATGCATTCCTATGGAAAAACGAGTGTAAATGGATGATCATTCATTTACATCCATTTTCATCCACTTCTGCAAACATCCGTTTTTTTTAATGAATAAAAGCCCTATTTTTCAACCATTTAAAAAAACGTATCAGACAAAAAAACGGATACAAATGGATGAAAAACGGATGACAATGGATGAAAACGAATGGCAACCGATGACAAAGGATGACAAGGGATGACAACAGATGAAAAACAGATGACAGCGGATGAAAAAACGGATGAAAAACTGATGAGAATGGATGAAAAAAGGATAACAAAGGATGAAAAACGGATGACAATGGATGAGAAACTGATGTTGACTGAAAAAAACGAATGACAAAAAAAAGGTGACTGAACTGATAAAATGAACGGTCTGTATGTGTGAAAGGGGCCTAACAGGCTCAGTAAAACAGCTAAAAAATCTGGACTGCCTGCAGCTCAAAGACCTGCCTGAAGGACCTCATGCCTGAGAAGAATGTAGAATTTAAAGAAGAAGGCCTGTGGATGTGGTGTATCTTGATTTTGCAAAGACATTAGATACAGTTCCCCACAAACATTTACTTTGCAAACTGAGGTCTGTCGGCAAGGACCATAGGGTGAGTACCTAGACTGAAAACTGGCTACAGGGGCGGTTCCAAAGGGTGGTTATAAATAGCGAGTACTCAGGAATGGTCCAGTGTGGTAATGTGGCACCACCTGCAAAGCCTTCTAAAATGGTGGATAAATTTGCAAAACAAAATGGTTGATTCTGACAATCCCAGCAGTACTACAAAGACAGAAACAGTCAAGCTGCACAGTTTAGACTCCCCCTTCTCTCCCATTATCTCTTCCTCTCTGTTCTCCTGTAACTAACGAGAATGCTGATAAGTGAGAAACCGGGAATGCTAATTGCCATAGATAAGAAGTAACAGGGAACATCTGTATTGCTTGCCAAACCAGTTAGGAAAATATCTATCTGTGACGTAACTGCTGTTATGTATGTGATGTACAGGCTTACTTGGGCACTTGGCAAATTGACTTGAGTCATTGCTGAGTCTTCTTCGCTAGCGAATACAAAGGTTTCTGTTCCTGAAGTCTGCGTCCGGTCTTCATTTATGGTTTCCATAAACTGTTTGCTGCTACATTTCTTGGTGCATTGGCTGAAAAACCAGGTGAAAAATCCGAATCGGGTGGCTGTTCCACCACGACTCGTGGGGATCGGTCCAGAGTCAGCCCCTTGGATCACGTCTACGTCTCAGGTGCCACTGGACAAATTGTCTGGGAGACTACGCTACATACTGGCCACCTGCTCTGAAGCCATCCCGACGACGCCCTGAATCCAGATTAGGGAACCAAACAGTTGGAGCTCCACTTCAGGACCAGGTAAGATCTTTGCCTTTTGGTTGGGATAACAGTCAGACAGGACCTCTTGACGGTATTCGAGGGAAGCGGAGCCTGATTCCCCTCTTGTGGAAATCCCAAGTCAGATGATTGCGCATCATGGGCGGCCCTCAATCTGTTAGTTATTCAGGGTGGCAAAGGTTGGTGTGAATGGTGTGCATGAGACGCTGTGTCGAGAGTCTTGGACCCCTTACCAGATTCTCAAAACCTTACCCTACCTTGTGTCTGTCTTGACGTCTCTAGGTTACAAAATGAGTGGGAACCAGTCAGTCCTATCCCCCCCTACAGTGTATGATCAAAAAATTCCAGGAAGGGATGCTCAAATGTAGTATAATAGGGTTATTGCAGTGTCTGCATCTTTAAGTGTTAAGCTTCTAAACTAAAAAAGGTATCGGCAATGTTTGTCAGTGCATGCCAGCCTTCTATTGAAGAAGAATAGACACTGACACCATAAAAATGTAGTGCTTTGCTTAACTGCTGTTCTGCTTTAAGATGGGTAAAGTCCCTGGTAAGGGACCTCTGCCTAATGTACCTAAGCCTCCACATAATAAGTAATATTATAAAGGAAAAGAAAGGGAGAGGATCAAAAGACATAGGAGTTATAAAAAAAATAATAATAATAATTAACATGTATGATTAATATGTAGACCCATGGATTGATAATTTAGCAACATGGAGTAAAAAAATTGTCCCTTTCCATGGGATGGAGCAAATGATGAGTTTCGACATGAATATGGTGAAGGGATTGTGTTTGGGGGACAGAGAAGCATTCCCATGGTTTTCAGAGAATCCAGAGCGGAGCATGAGGTATTTGAGGGAAGGAGGACTAAATTGGTTGCAGTATGCCTCGGAATATACTCCTGAGCCCCCACAGGTATTTTCTAATGTTCCCTCAGCCCCTGGACCATCCCCAGCTAGTTATGATGCAGTATACTCCTCTCTCCCACTAAAGAAAGAGGATGATTTAAGACCAAATTGTACTGCGTCTATGCCCACACAAGCACGTCCTGCCCCTGTTCAACAAGTAGAACAATAACTCCCAGATAGCCAGCATAGTGCATGAGGGGAACAAGGAGCAAGAGGAGAAGAAATTCCAAGGGAAGATAAGGGTGTGGCAAGTACCTCATCGCCTGACTTCACAGTGGTGTATTCTCCTATTACATTATGATCAGGGCAGAAAGTAAGGCCAGTGATGCAATTTCTATATATTATAATGGGAAATGATGTAGTAATTAACCCCATGGATACACCTGAACTAAATAATATAATAAGTGACAGAATTTTGGGATATGACTTGGACTCGGAGTTTGACTGGACAAAGGTGCCCATGATTGGACACCGGCTTGCAATTTTGTTTTTGTTTGATAAATTGGGTGTTATACTGATATACAAATTCAACTGTTGTATCCGACCACTCAGATTGTAAAACTGCAGAAACTTAAGATATGTGTGTATGTGTTGAGCTCTTTGTGATGTATAGCTAACTAATGATGAGGAAATGTTGCTTGTATGAAGATGTTGAATGCATTTTGTTTTCTCTGTAGTAAATGTGGCAATGTTACTTGAATTAAGACAGAAAGGTAAAGCTAAGTATGGCTGATTTGTAACATAGGTTTTGCTACTTATGTTTGAGGGTCTATGTAAGTTTATTATTAGGAGAGATAAGTAATCAAGCTAAGTTGAACGTTTTGTAAAGTGGTACAGTATATGAGAAGGATAGAAGCCTTTGTAGAAAGTTTTTGTATGTTTAACTCAGAAATCATGTGTACAGCCTCCCCCATACATAGAGGGACATGTCATGGGCAGGTATGAGAAGAGAGCAAGTCTCGATGCCCCATCCTGTAGACTGGGGGAATCAAGTTTAAGTCATTATGTTGCACAGGAAGATGACCAGAACCCGTCAGTCTTCAGTCGCAGTGTATATATCCCGAATTGTACCCCTTGGCTTGACACTCTCAGCATAAGTAGGATGAAAAGGGCCACAGAAGCGATCAATGGGCACACAGGTAAAATGTCCACTTCCACCCCAAAGATTCCCAGTGCCAGAAACCGAACTATTGCACTCAGCTATGACAGACTTATTTCGCTCAATAATTCAGACTTATAGTCCAACTTTGGCGGACTGCCAGCAACTCCTACTGACTCTTTTCAATGCAGAGGAGAGACAGAGAATAAGCCAAGCAGGTTTAAAGTATGTTGAAGAGTTAGGAAAAAATAGCTATGACCCTATTAGATGGGTTACAGATCAGAAATGAAGAGAGAATCTGACCGTAGAATGAAACAGAAAGTAGACATGTTAGAAGAGGCACTGACAATAAAAAACTCAGAAAGGTCACCCCCCAAGGTCACGAACGGAGCGGCTTTGGAGTCTTTACAATGGCATGGAGCGTGTGAGAGGAACCAGGATCGTCCGTGAGTGTCCCTGATCAGTATAAGTACTGCATTGTCTTCAGAGTTTTTTGTGAGTGGATATATTTTTTTGGACTAACAAAATCAGACAAGGGCCTGTACCAATTCCCGAAGTACAAGCTGTAAGAGCCTCACCCATGGAAGAATTACTGGTCGACTTCACTGTCATGCCTCCCTCAGGAGGATACAAACATTTGCTGGTGGCCGTTCGCACATGTTCGGGCTGGGTACAGGCCTGGCCCACACAAATTGAAACTACAAAAGAAGTGGTCAAGGGGGTTATGGAGGGAGGAGCCTGCTGATGGAGCTGATCCCGACGGCCTGCTGAGTCTCTGAGCCACCGCCCAGAGAGATGTGAGGGAATGCTCTCTCACCTAGCCTCGATGCCTGCCTAGCTGGATCCCGATACCGCCCCTCCCCGCTACCCGGAGGCCCCGACCCGGTCCTGGTTGCCGACCCTCCCTGAGGTTTGGAGGAGGGAGGACGAGCACCCTGGGTCCCTCCTGGAGACTGGAATCGGCTGTGTATTGGAGAGGTGGCCGCCGAGCGCAGGGGCTGCTGAGACGCTGGGAGAGCCGGCGTCCAGGATCAGGAGAGAAGGTCTGATTGGAGCGAACACCGCCGAGAGATCCAGCTTGGAGAGACCCAGCAACATTGGACATCGTAATCATCCCCACCATACCACTCTACAAGGAACGCCACAGATTAGCTGAAGGGGACTGGTGAGAGGGGAAACCCCCCAGAATTTTCATATGAACGATATCAAAACAGTCTTTCTTAAAAATACTATCATCATTTGGAGTGTATAACTTAAGAGCTAATGTGACTGTGATGGAAAAGTGGTGTAGGACCTTGCTTGCTTGAGTGCGAGGGAAACCCCCCAGAGAGGTTGTACGTTTATTTCTCAACATCAGCTCTTCTTAAAAAGCACTGTCTTATTATCATCTATGAGTATGCAGCTTAATAGAACAGAGGGACTAATCTGAAGAAAGTGCGGGATTATGCTTACTTAAGCGAGAGGGGAAATCCCCTAGAACCCCCCTGCGTTGGATCCTAAAATCAGCCTTTCTTGAAGCACTGCTAAATTATCACCCAGGGGTATATAGCTTAAGAGTTAACGAGACTGTTGAGAAAAAATGTGCGGGAATCTGTTTACCAAAGTATGAGGGGAAACCCCTATAGAACTGCACTACACTTGATCTCATTCCCAGCCCTTCGTGAAAGCATCTGTATATTTTCATTTATGAGTTTACAATTTAATGAGTCAGAGGGATGGTTCTGAAAATTGTGCGGGACACTGTTTACTTATGGTAGACGGGAAACCCCCCAGGACTTTATTGCACAGGATTTCAATATCAGCCCTTCTTGGAAGTACTGCTAGATTATCTTTCATGAGTGTATAGCTTAAGAATTATCGGGACTGTTTGGAAAAAATGTGTGGGACTCTGCTTACTTAGGGAGGGGGGAAACCCCCCAGAATCCTCCTTTATTGGATATAATATACCGGCCCTCTCTGAAAGCAAAGACATATTGTCATCTATGAGTATAAGGTCTAAGAGAAGGCGGGTTTGTGTTGAAAAGGTTCGGGACTCTGCCTGTTTGAATGAGAGGGGAAACCCCCCAGAATCCTTATATGACCAATCTCAAATATCAGCTTTCTTAGAAAGCACTGCTACAGTATTTATTTACAAGTGTAGGCTTAAGAGCTAGTTGAACGGTTCTGGAAAAAGTGTGGGACTCTACTCACTTGGGTGAGGTTGGAAACCCCCCAGATCTTACTTACGCGCATTGAGAAATGTGCGGGAATCTGAGTACTTAAGTGAGAGGGGAAACCACCAAAATTTTCATATGTTTGACTTCAACAACAGCTTCCCCTGGTAGCACAGCTATATTATCATGCGTGAGTGTATAGCTTAAGAACTAGTGAGACTGTCGTGCAAAAAGTGTGGGACCTCTCTTACTTGAACCACTGAATAAATGTATATGATATTTAGTTCATACTGAAAATAGAGACATAAGAGGAAGCTATACTGAGGGCTTATTCCCCAGAGCCGAATCCACAATGAGAGGTAAACCGGCAAAGGAAGTGGCAGGGAAGCCTCCAAAAATCACAGCAAGCCCAGGAACAATTAAAAAATATATGACACCTGAGGGAAAAGGTCAAAACACACAGCCAGAGGATCAACCGGTTGTTAGACCCAAACAAAATACAGAGGGAACCAAGAAAACTAAGAATCAAAAGCATATAGGAGTAAGTGGAGAAGAAAGCTTACAAGTGTCAAGAGAAAGCAGTATAACAATAGAGGATGGAGACCTGAATAGAGAAGATGAATTCAATGAAAAAGATTATCCACCATCAAAATCAGAAATGCGGGAAATGTTTGCCAGCCTTGAAAGATCCATCAAAGCCGAGATGGCCACATTACATGTCGACTTTGGGCATATTCTGGGCAGAGTAGAAGAAACAGAAGAAAAGGTGGAGTCCCAAGGAAAAGAACTAAAAAATCTAAAAGAACAAATGAGAAAAATGAAAATGGAGCAGAGAAATATGTTATACAAAATCGAAGACCAGGAGAATAGAAATCGAAGAAAAAATCTGAGAATAAGAGGATTACCAGAGAAAGGGCCAACAGAAAATTTAGAAGAAACCCTGGAGAAGTTATTTAACCCTCTGCTGGGAAAGGCGACCAAAGATAAAATTGAGTTTGAGAGAATTCATAGGTTGCGTAAACCAACCAACCTACCAAAAGAGAAAACAAGAGATGTGATTGTAAGATTCCATAAATATGAGATAAGGGCCCAGATCTGGGGGAAAATGAGAAGTAGACCGGAATTAAAATATGACGGGGAGGACATTCAGATTTTCCCAGACCTGGCAAAAGAGACAATTAATAGAAAACGCATTCTTGGACCAATGGTAGAAATATTAAAGAAAAAAGATATACAATACTTTTGGAACTTCCCAGCAGGCCTAGGAGTGAGAAGAGATGGGAGGACAGTACTCCTTAGATACCCAGAGGAAACCAAAGACTTTTGTGAAGCAGTAAAAATCCCACTTATGGATATTCCAGGCTGGACCGACCAGGAGTGCCCAGAGGAAGAAGTTGATGAAGGAGAATTGAATCAGTGGAAACAGAAGAAAAAGATGAAAACAAAAGGATGAAAAAGGACTGGGGGGACCGGGGGGATTGGGGGAGGGGGAGGGCTGGCGGGAGAAGGGGAGGAGGGGAGGAGGAGCAAGTAAGAATAAAAAACGGGTGGCCCTATGGAGATCAGCGGGCCGTCACCATTAGACCCTATGGTAGGGAAGATGGGAGGGAACGGTGACCACTAGTAGAGCTCGACCTCGGCCACAAGTCGATTGGAAAGGGAGGAAGGAGAATCGACAACCCTGATGGAGGGACCGGGAATAGTTGGGGGAGGGGAGGGTAGGGGTGGGAAGAGGAAAGGGGAAGAAAGAGGGAAAAAGAAGTTAATAGATCAAAACGTCTCCTATAAGAAAATACAAGAATTAAGAGAACCCACAAGACAAGAAAAATCAGAGGGATTAATGCCATCTCTTAGGGATCCCTGGTGTTGGTTGAACAGTTTTTATGGCCACTTTAGAGTTGAAGAGATGATAGAGAAAGACAGTAATGAAGATTAAGAAACAATGGTTATAGTTAACATATTATCTTACAATGTCCGAGGTTTAAACTCTCCAGAAAAAAGGAAAAAATTTTTAAAAGAAATTAGTTATTTGAAAGCAGATTTGACATTCTTACAGGAGACTCATTTATCTCATGCATCTAATATCAGATTGTATTCTAAGAGCCATCCTACCTGGTATTACGCGGACTCACCCGGGAGGAAGTCCAAGGGAGTAGCCATTGGCATTTCTAGGGGCCTTGGATTTGTTCTAGAGTCGAGAAAGGTAGACCCAGAGGGAAGATACCTCTTTTTAAGAGGAAAAATAGGAGATGAAGATTTGACCCTAGTAAATATATATAGCCCTAATGAGAGACAAGTAGACTTCCTAGGTAAAGTACTGGGAAAATTAATGGAGTTTAAAAAAGGAGGAGTCATACTGGCAGGGGACCTCAATCTCTGCCTTGACCCTAAAGTAGATACCACATCAAAAACCCTACGGATAAATAAAGTACAGGCAAAGAAAATAAAGGAAAAATTATTTACAAATCAACTGGCAGATATTTGGAGAATTCTCCATCTGAAAGATAGAGATTATACATGTTACTCAAGTGTACATGGAACATACTCAAGATTGGATTATATACTAATCGAACATAGGTGGATCGAAAGGGTAAGCGAGGCAGAGATTGGGGTCAAGACTTGGTCGGACCATACCCCCATTATGGTAAAAATAAAAATGGCGAAAGAGCGACCTAGGATGGATGCTTGGAAAATAAATGAGGAGATTTTTGGAGAAAAAAGTGGGAAAAAGAAATAGTGAAAGAGTTGGAATTCTATTTTCAAATAAACGATACAAAAGATGCACCAAAAGACATAGTATGGGAAGCTCATAAGGCTTAAATGAGGGGCATATTTATCTCAAAGGGGACCCAAAGGAAAAAAGAAAGAATAAAAGATAAGATTAGGCTAATGACAGAAGTACATCAATTAGAGCAAAAACATAAAAATACACAAGATATATTAATAAATAATTTACTTGAGGTGAAGAGAGAAGAATTGAAAGATCTGCTAGAACAGGAAATAAAGCAGGAAATGAAAAGATGTATAAAAGAAAAATACATTGAAAGTAATAAGGTTGGGAAAAACCTAGCAAAAATCCTGAAAAAGAAGAAAGGAAAAAATTTTGTAGATAAAATTAAAAATAAAAATGGGGAAATAATTCAAACAACGACAGGAATAGCCAAAGAATTCCAAAACTACTATGCTAATCTTTATGCAGTAAAGAAAGGTGAGATACAGGGGAATGAAACAGAAAGGAGGGAGAAAATCAAAAAATACCTTGTAGACGCAGGACTGACAAAGATAGATGAGGAAAAGTTAACATTCTTAGAAAGACCAATCTCAGAACAAGAAATAGAGAGAGCCATTAAAGAAACGAGCCTAGGTAAAAGCCCAGGACCGGATGGGTTTACCATAGGTTATTATAAAAAATTTAAGGACATTTTAATCCCAAGATTTAAAGAATATATAAACGGAATAGGGAATAGTACGAGATGAGTAGAGAGGCCCTGTCAGCATCAATCACAGTTATACGGAAAGAGGGAAAAGACCCGTTACTATGTTCTAGTTTTAGACCCATCTCCCTACTTAATGTTGATACTAAATTATTCACAAAAATTTTGGCCACTAGAATGAAGAACTTAATGGGGGAGTGGATACACAATGATCAAGTAGGATTCATCCCGGGGAGACAGGGACGGGACAATGGGATAAAAACTATACTGTTGATAGACCATATGGTAAAAAGCAGAGCTCCCAGTCTACTCCTGTCCATAGATGCGGAAAAAGCATTTGACAGGGTAGACTGGGAGTTCATGATAAACACCCTAGTGGAGTTGGGAATAAAACCTAGAATGTTGGCCTGGATCAAAACTTTGTATAATCAACCAACTGCAAAGGTAAAGGTCAATGGAACTTTGTCAGACTCGTTTAAAATGCTCAATGGAACAAGACAAGGATGTCCCTTGTCTCCGATGTTATTTGTCTTATCTTTGGAATCACTACTGGCAACTATTAGAAATAGTGTGGACATCGGGGGCATAAAGGTGGGACAAGTGGAGCATAAGGTATCTGCCTTTGCAGATGATATCCTGCTTTACATAAGTAATCCGAGGATCACTTTGCCCAACATAATTAAAATAATGAAACAATATGGAGAACTATCCAATTTAAAAATTAATCAAAAAAAATCAGAAATATTAAATATTAATATCCCTAAACAAGAAGAGGAGATGTTAAAAAAAGAATTTCAGTTCAACTGGAGAAAAGATGAGATTAAATATTTAGGGATAAAATTAACCCCAACTCCAGAAAAACTCTACAAAACAAATTTTCTAGAACTTCTGAATGAAGTAAGATCAGAATTAAATAGATTATCCCCGAGAATCTTTTCCTGGATAGGGAGAATAAATACGATAAAAATGATAATCCTGCCCAAAATTATATATAAATTCCAGATGATTCCGATTTCATTACCTCAAGTATTTTTTAAAACACTTAAAAGATTAATATCCCGCTTTATTTGGAAATGCAAAAAGCCAAGGGTAAAGTACACTACACTATGTAAAGGTAAGGGACAAGGGGGATTAGCCCTACCCGACTTTAAAAATTATTATTTTGCAGCAATACTCACAAGGGTGATAGAATGGACAAAAAAAAATAATGATAGAAATTGGGTGGTAATAGAAAGCACGATGAGTGGTACACACCTAGCAAAAGTTATATGAATACCTGAGAGATTTAGAAATCTGGACACTAACACGCATATAATCACAAGACATGCTATTAAGGTTTGGGATAATATACATAAAAAAGAAAATTGGAAACACAATTCACCACTGATCCCGTTACAGGGCACAAAATTTTTTGCAGAAGGAATTAGGTAAATGGATAGAAGAAGGAGGAGCACAATTAGGGGATATAGTAGAGAAGGGGAAAATTATAACCTTGGCGGAGCTGAAACAAAGGAAAGAAAACTGAAAGATAAATGAGTGGAGGTACATCCAACTAAAGCACTTCACATTGTCACTACCGCAACCATTGAGAGATATAAACGACCTCCGCCCTTTTGAGCAATTATGTCTTAAGGATAAGATGATAAATAATATTTCGAATGTGTATAAAATACTGTTAACAATAACAAAAGAGAGAGGAATATCATTAAAAGAAAAATGGGAAAGAGACCTCGGCCCGTGTAGTAACAACAAACAGTGGGATAAGAGCCTTCAATTAGTACATAAATCCGCGATAGACACCAACAGAGGAGGCCGTATGGTTGCCTAGGAGACTAGGGCCGTGGAACGCGGAAGCTTCCCGGCTTCTTTCTACTGATCGCGGACAGCCAAACTGTGAGTCACTACCCCCATTTTTGGATTGGCACTATATACTATACCAAGGGGCCCCCCCTCTCTCTCTCTTTATCTTTGAGGATCAAAAAAGAGGGAGATCGTGGCGAAGGAACCCCCGAATATTTATATCGGTCCCATTGCAATAACAGGTTGTATACAAGGTGCGACACCAAGTGGTCACACTGGTGATTGCAACCTAGGTTTTTTTGTTCTCAAACACTGGCTTATTCACTCTATACACTATTCCTTCAACAAAGAAGAGTTGGAATTTGTGTTATTTACTTATTTACTAACCATTTGATTTTATGAACTTACATCACCACTATCACTGGTACATCACGCTGTATATCAGCAGGCTCTTGTTTTAATTCACTGATTTATCGGAATTTATATTTTTTAATATTTATTATAAAAAAACGTTTTACCTATTTAATTAATTTCATTAATTCATCACGATTATCACTGGTATATCACGCTGTATAATAGCAGGCTTTCTTCTTTAATAAATTCACTGGTTTCTTGTATTTGTTTTCCATTTGATTTATTTGCACCAGCACTTTTAACTCTTGTGTGGGTAATTGTCAAAGGTCAAAAAACCTGTTGTGTCCTCTGACCACCAAACACTTGAGCACTTTATGATACAAATAAAATCACTATTTATTTATTCTGTCTGGCACGTTATCACTTGGAAGGTAGCGCCATAGTAATAATACTGGCCATAGTAAGGGGGGGAGAAAAGCATGTGACCCGTGTATCAAAACTACTAAAGTAGGCCCGAGAGGAACTAAGCTGCATACTGGTATTTACCAGAATAGGTTTGCTTTAGACTACCTGCTAGCTGCAGAGGGAGGGGTGTGTGGTAAGTTGTTTATCCTAAGTAATTGCTGTCTGAAGATTGATGACCATGGGAAAGCTATCAAAGAGATTAATGACAGGATAAGAAAGCCAGCTCACGTACCCGTACGGACCTGGGATATGTTTAATGCTGGCCGTTGGTTTGGGGATTGGCTTCCAAATGCAAGTGGGCAAAAAGCAATGGCAACACTGGCCGCCTGCATTTTCCTTTCTTGCCTAATTCCCCTTGTGACTAGGATGATCCGAGGTTTAATTGAGGCCACTTTAAAGAGGAAGGCAGCAGCCCATGTAATAATATCATCCATTAGCTCCCTGGGACGAACCAGAACTATCATAACTCCTTCCCACGTCCCAGAGGTTTCCCCTCTGAATTCAGTGTTTTGCAGTGATGCTATGTGATGCTTAGTCTCCCCCCAAACTCTCGCTACCATAGCATCAAAGGGGGCAATGTAGCATCACCTGGAAAGCCTTCTAAAATGGTGGATAAATTAGCAAAAGAAAATGGTTAATTCAGACAATCTCAGTTGTACTACAAAGACAGAAATCTTCAAGTTACGCAGTTTAGACCCCCCATCTCTCCCACTATCTCTTTCTGAGTGCAGGACGTGAAAACCTTACAAGAAGACCTAAATAAAATAATGAGGTGGACAACTACATGGCAAATGAGGTTTAATGCCGAAAAATGTAAAGTAATGTATTTGGGTGCTAAAAATACAAACTCAAGTTACTCACTAGGGGGAGCACCTCTGGGGGAATCTAGAATGGAAAAGGACCTGGGGGTCCTAGTTAGTAGATTACAATGGCATGCAATGCCAAGCTGCTGCTAGCAAAGCCAACAGAATATTGGCATGTATTAAAAAGTTAATTAACTCTAGAGATAAAATGATTATTCTCCTGCTCTACAAGACTCTGGTCTGGCTGCATCTTGAGTATACTGTCCAGTTCTGGTCACCAGTCCTCAAGAACAATGTACTGGAACTGGAGAGAGTCCAGAGAAGGGCAACAAAGCTAATAAAGGGACTAGAGGATCTCAACTATGGGGAAAGACTACAAGCATTGGACTTCAAGGAGATGCTTAACCTCCCTGGCGGTATGATTATGTCAGGAATTACATACCAAAAGCGGTACAATTGTTTTCATGAAAATTTGGCGTTATGTATTATAGGCCTACAATTCTTAGTAATTACTGACTTAAACCTGACCAAAACAAGAGTCTAGTAGACATCCCAGATGTGATAAATTTGAAACACAAACGCATGAATTATAATCGAATCAATAATATTATTTTATTATTTAATATATAATATATATAATAAAATTATATTATTGAATAGATTATAATTCATGCATTATATATAGATATATGTGTGTGTGTGTGTGTATATATATATATATATATACACACACACATATATATATATATATATATATATACACACACATATTTATATATATATATATATATATAATATATAACGCATGAATTATAATTGAATCAATAATATAATTTTATATATATATATGTGTGTGTGTGCATATATATATATATATATATATATATATATATATATATATATATATATATGCATATATATATATATATATATATATATATATACCGGTATATATATATATATATATATGCGCATATATATATATATATATATACATATATATAATATATATATACATATACATATACATATATATAATATATATATACATATACATACATATATATATATATATATATATATATATATATATATATATATATATATATATATAATATAAAATGTGTTTTGTGCAACGTTTTTTTTTTTTGAATTTCCCTCCCCCCTAGTTCCGCTCCCATGCAGCATTGCTGCTGCAGGGAACGGAACTAGGAAGTCATCACACCGACGGAGGACGGAGGAGCGGCGGGACTCTCGGCTGGCGATCTCAGCAATGAGTTATCATCGCTGGATCGCCAGGAGAAGGTAAGAGAACACCGCTGCGCTCTCTGCACATCCACCCCGAGCGTGACTCGGGGTTACCAATCCTGCAATGAAAAATCCACCCGAGTCACGCTCGGGATTACCGCCAAGGTGGTTAAGAGGGGGCATGATAGCAATGAACAAATACTGACTGTACTGGTGATCCTAGCATAGGGAAAAAACTTTTCAGTGAAAGGGTAATTTAAAAGGACACATGGCCATTCAATGAAATTGGAAGTAAAGCATTTAACCTTAAACTGTGTAGAGGGTTCTTTACTGTCAAAGCGGTAAGGATGTGGAATTTTCTTCTATAAGAAGTGGTATCGGCAGGGAGTGTCGATAGTTTAAAAAAACTATTAGTTGAGCACCTTAACAATCACAACATACAGGGATTTACAATGAACTAATAACATAAACACAAGCACACTCACACTCAACAGGTTTAACTGGATGGACTGGTGTCTTTTTCCACCCTTTAAACTATGTAAGATATGAGTATCAAGATAGTTCAGAATAATATGAGTAGGCTAGAAATAATTGAAACAAGACGTAGAAATAAATAGATGATTTAAAATTTTGACCATAGGTATGCTGTAACCATTTGCCAACCACGCTATAGCAAAAGGATGGCTACAACGCGGTCGGCCAGTTCTGGGAGGGCATCAAATGACATCCTCCTGTGATAGTGGTCCTCTGGACACAAGTGATCACAGATCAGGGTAAAGAGCCAATCAGCGGCTCTTTACCATGTGATAAGCTGTGTCCAATCACAGCTGAACATGATGAAAAACACACTTACTGGTTATCGGTATTCCACAACGTGAGGAGAGGAGAGAGTCGGTAACTGGCTAGTGTGAAAGGGGACATCTACACTGATAATTAGGGCACTCATCATCAGTGTCCTGATGATCAGTGCAGCCCCAACAGTGCCCATCAGGAATGCCAATCAGTGATGCCAATCAGTGCCACCTATCAGTGCCCAACATTGCTGCCTATCAGATGGCATCAGTGCCACCTATTAGTGCTCATCAGTGCTGCATATCAGTGCAGCCTCATCAGTGACTCCTCATCAGTGCCCATCAGTTCCACCTCATTAGTGCCCATTAGTGCTGCCTATCAGTGCCAATCAGTGCTGCCTCATCGGTGCCCATCAGTGCAGCCTATCAGTGCCCATCAGTGCAGCCTCATCAGCGCATATCAGTGAAGGAAAAAATTACCCTTTTTGTTTTGTTTTTTTTTTTCAAAATGTTCTGTCTTTTTTCATTTGTTTAGCAAAAAAAAAAACCCAGTGGTAATTAATTACCACCAAAAGAATGCTCTATTTGTGTGAAAAAAATCATAAAAATGTATATAGGAACAGTGCTGCATGACTGCACGATTGTCATTCAAAGTGCGACACCACTGAAAGGTGAAAATGGGCCTGGGCAGGAAGGGGGTAAAAGTGTCCAGTAGGCAAGTGGATAAAAAAAAAAACATAAATGCAATTTTAAATAAAATAGAAGTTTATGTAATGCAAACATTACATTACATTTTACCTACCTAAAGTAAACGTGTCACATTCTAAACAATTACTGTACCTATTTCTATCAGCCTCAGTATTTTTAGAAAGTGAGCACCAGCTTTGGATCCAAATGCATAAGTCTGCTATTAAATATTGTTGTCAGCGATCAAAAAAAGAACATGTAAGTAAAAGACCAGGTGGCAGTCTTGCAAATCTGGGAAACAGTTGCTTGATGCTGAAAAGTCCAAGAAGCACCCACCGACTTAGCAAAAATGCACCTTGACAGGAGGAGTTGGAACCCAATCCCTGATACAAGACGCTTGAATGATTATCTACATTAGCCAAAAGTAAATGGTAAAATAAGAAGCAAGTGAACCTTTACGAGGGCCATCCAAGGCCTGAACCACATCAAGACTAATGGAGTGAGATTTACTTGGGGTGAACTGGAACTAGACTGAGAAGAATGTTTTACTAGTTGAGGTGAAAGGCAGAGACTACCTTGAGGAAGAAGGAAGTTCTAATTGCCATCACTATCTCGCCTCTATGTAAGACTAACACGGATTCCTTATAGGATAAAGCTTCCAATTCAGATACTTGCCCTGCCAAGGTGATGGCTACAAGAATCATCGCCTTGTGGGTGAGCATAGGAAAGAGAAAAGTCCCTAATGAGTTCAAACAGTGGTTTTATCAGCACAGCAAGAACCAGATTCAGATTCCTAGAGTCACAGGGGAACACACAGGAGAAGCCACATAGGTCACTCCCTGAAACAAAGCTTTATTCAAAGTGTAAGAGGCCAAAGGCATATGAAACAATTGTAATGTCTGGACAGTCAAGGCTATAAGGGCCACAAACTGTAAGATCCCTTACAAATTGTAGGAAATGCTGGTGTGCTGGCAGTGGTGTATTTAGGTTTTGTGCTGCCCTAGGCCTGACTAAACTCGTACACCCCCAAATTTAAATATGACCCACCCCTTCCTGTAAAGGCCACACCCCTTCCTGTTTAGGACCCACCCTGTCATCTGTAAACCACAGACCTCAACCACAGTCTATGTGCCCATCAGTGCAGCCTCATCAGTGCCCATCAGTGCAACATATCAGTGCTGCCTTATTAGTGCAGCCTCATTAGTGCCCATCAGTGCAGTCTATCAGTACCCACCATTGCCGCCTCATCAGTGGCCATCAGAGCAGAATATCTGCACTCATCAGTGCAGCATATCTGTTCAGCTTATCAGTGACATCTCATCAGTGGCCATCAGTGCCCATTAGTATAGCATTATGTCACTGGATTAGTAAGATTACTCCTTTCTTTCAAGATATTTGGACTTGTGTTTGCTGCCACTGATTGTAATCCAAGGATTACTTCACCTGGTATAATGACTAGGAATTCCAGAGTCATTATACAAATATGTGGAATAATCAGTGGCAGAAAACACAAGTCCAAATATCTTATAAAATAGAAGTAATCTTACTAATCCAGTGACATATTGCGATAGCACATATGAGATGAGCAGGTCCAAAATATTATCGAAATCATATGCAATTAAAAGTCTTAATTGTATGCGATTCAATTCAATATGCTCGCTCAATGACAAGGATGTTTAAAGAAATTAAATTATTTTATTGATATGATGCCTGCCATACCTGGGATCGGAGGAGGGTAGGAGGAGCATTAGGCTGCAGTGCCACACTTATCAGCATTGGTGGCCGTCAGGCCAGTTGTATTAACCACTTAAGCCCTGGAAGATTTTACCCCCTTCCCGACCAGGGGGTTTTTTGCGTTTTTTTACTGCGTGAATTTAACGGACAATTGCGTGGTCGTGCGACGCTGTACCTAAACAAATTTCACGTCCTTTTTTTCCCACAAACAGAGCTTTCTTTTGGTGGTATTTGATCACCTGTGCAATTTTTTGATCATGCGCTATAAACAAAAAAAGAGCGTAAATTTTGCAAAAATAACAATATTTTTCACTTTTTTAATATGAAATTCCCCCCCCCCCCCCAAAAAAATGTAAAAATCTAAATTTTTTAACATTTTCGGCCAATTTGTTTTATGCTACATATGTTTGGTAAAAAAAAAAATCGCAAAAAGCGTATTTTGATTGGTTTGCGCAAAAGTTATCGCGTTTACTAACAAAGGGAAAGATTTTTGTCATTTTTGGTGTTTTTTTTTTTAACGAGTAATGGCGGCGATCTGCGATTTTTTTGTGGTACTGCGACATTGCAGCGGACAGATCGGACCCTTGACTGACATTTTTGACACTTTTGGGGTTACCAGTGACATTACTGCAGTAATCAGTGCTATACATATGCACTGTTACTGCAAAAATGACACTGGCAGGGAAGGGGTTAACTGTATTGGAGAGGGAGGGGTTAAGTGTGTCCTAGGGGCGTGTTTCTAACTGTAGTGGGACAGGTCTACTATTGTAAAAACAGAGATCAACGGTTCTACATAGTAGAACTGTCTGATCTCCATTTTTACACAGGGGAGAATGACAGGCGGCTTGTTTACATAAGCCGCCCGCCTTTCTCCCGCTCTACCGACGATCGTAGTGTGACCGGCGGACATCGGGTCCGCTGGTCACACGCCCGCACTCCTCTGTGAACGAGCCGAGGCGGGCGCGCGCCTCAGCGGGCTCGCACTCGCCCGCTATTGGCTCAAAACCCGGTGACAGGCTAGCGACGTAGATCTACGTCACTCTGCCTGGCCGGGGCTGACTGCCGCAGTAAATATACTGTGCGCAGTCGGCAAGCGGTTAAGTGTGGTTAGCGGTCCGCGGTGTGTCCGAAAGTCCTGACCGGCCGGTATCATTAAACCGGCAGGTAGCAGTGCGACCGCTTTATTGGGGTGCCAGACTGATTTGCCTCCTGGATCCTGTCGTCCGGGCCCCATTTGTCCCATAAAAATAGAACTATACTAAAAGTGTAGCGCAAGCCGGCGGGGACACTTTTCACGCAGGAGCCGGGAGGAGGCTGTTTTTTTTTTTTTGCTTGCTTTTTTGCTGCCCCCCTGCAAAGTGCCGCCCTAGGCCTGGGCCTTGTTGGCCTAGGCCAAGATACAGCACGGTGTGCTGGATAGATGCAGACATGCATGTCTTCATCCTTCATGTCCACAGAAGCCAAGATGCCTTCCAGGTGAAGGAGAGTATGATAGACCTGGTGGAATCCATGAAGAATGTCTGAGCCCAAATAAAGACATTCAGCACTTTGAGAATCAATATGGGGCAGATGCCCCATTTGGGTTTTTTGGACTGTAAACAGGTTGGAGTAAAAACCTGAAACTATTCTGCGACAGGAACTGGAGCAATGACACCCTGATCCAGAAGCCCCAAGAGGCCTACATGGAAATCTTCTAATCTGTGAGGTGATATAAAAAGGAGGAAGAGGAAAAGAGGTCTTGGAGTGAAAATCTAGTTTGTAGCGCCTGGGAATCAGTTCCTCCACCCAAGAATCTGAGATGCAAGTTTTTGCAGTGTCTTTAACCACTTGAGCCCCAGGAGGTTTACCCCCCTTCATGACCAGGCCATTTTTTGCTATATAGCACTGTGTTACTTTAATTGACAACTGAGCAGTCGTGAGACACTGTACCCATTGTTTTCCCCACAAATAGAGCTTTCTTTTGGTGGTATTTCCTCTGCCGTTTTTATTGTTTTGCGCTATAACCAGAAAAGGCCGACAAATTTGAAAAAAAAAAACAATATTTTTTACTTTTTGCTATGAAACAAATCCAATAAAAGCATGTAAAAAGTAAAACTTCTTCATTAATTTAGGCCAATATGTATTCTGCTAAATGTTTTTGGTAAAACATATCCCAATTAGCCTATATTGATTGGTTTGCGCAAAAGTTATTGCGTCTACAAACTATGGGATAGGTTTATGGAGGTTTTATTTTTTTACATTTTTTTTACTAGTAATGGTTACAATCAGCACTTTTTAGCGGTACTGAAACATTACGGTGGACAAAGCTGACACTGGGTGACACTTTATGGGGACCAGACACTAATACAGTGATCAGTGCTAAAAAAAAAATGCACTGTACTAATGACATTGGCAAGGAAGGGGTTAACCATCAGGGGCTATCAAAGGGATAAATTTGTTCCCTAGGAGTGCTTGCTCACTGTGTGGGGGATACTTTAACAGAGCTTAGCAGGAACACAAGATCTTCATCTTTCCATCTCACAAAACGGCGTTCTGCCTTATTTAGATAAGCAGATCGCTTTTCTGCCTTTCTCACACACGATCGCCGGTTGCCGGCAAACATCGGGTCCATAGGACACGCTGATTGGCTTCCGCTGTGTCCAAGCTTAGCGGGAGTGAGTCATGTGCGCGCGCCACAGACCCCGGTCAAAAAATGATGTACAGGATTAACCTAAGTGTTAAAATCCCTTCTAATAGACTTTGACAGATCTGCCAGAGTTTCGCAAAGCAAAGTCAAAGCTTAACCACATAATGACCACCCACCGCAGATATACTGTGGCAGGCAGCCACTGCTGGGCAAAGTGACGTAGGGGTACGTCACTCGCTCAGCCGCCTGTGGGGGGTGAGTGCACGCCTCCGGAGGCGCTCTCCCGCCCCCGCACGTTCACTGAGATCCCCGCGCGAGTGACCGGCGGCTCCGATGTCCGCCGGCCACTCGCGATCTCCCGTTGCAGAGGGAGAAAGGCCGACGGCTGATGTAAACACAGCCGTCTGTCATTCTCCCCTGCGTAAGAACAGAGACTATGCGATCCTGCTATGTAGGATCGTATGTCTCTGTGATTACATCACAAGCCACACCCCCCCACAGTTAGAATCACGCCCCTAGGGACACACTTAACCCCTTGATCACCAATAAAGTTAACTCCTTCCCTGCCAGTGTCATTTTGACAGTAACAGTGCATATTTATAGCACTGATTACTGTAGTAATGTCACTGGTACTCCCAAAAGTGTAAAAAATGTCAGTCAGGGGTCTGATCTGTCCGCCGCAATGTCGCAGACACGCAAAAAAAAAAAAAACGCAGATCGCCGCTTTTACTAGTAAAAAAAAAAAAAAACAATAAAAATGACATAAATCTTCCCCGTAGTTAGTAAACGCAATAACTTTTGCGCAAACCAATCAAAATACGCTTAATGCGATTTTTTTTACCAAAAATATGTAGCAGAAAACAAACTGGCCTAAAATGTTAAAAAATTTTGATTTTTACATTTTTTTTGAGAATGTCATATAAAAAAATGTGAAAAATATTGTTATTTTTTAAAATTGTTGCTCTTTTTTTGTTTATAGCGCAAAAAATAAAAATCGCACAGGTGATCAAATACCACCAAAAGAAAGCTCTGTTTGTGGGAAAAAAAGGACGTCAATTTTGTTTGGGTACAAAAGCTATGCTGAGGACAGGCCCCACCAGATATCTGCAACCAAAGAGATCAACTCTAGCAGTGATGCAAAGAAGAGTCTTGGTTTAAGAAAAAAATGTTGAATAAAAAAAAAAATAACACTGGTAAAACCATCCTACACTTTTCCCAGCAAAGCTGAAGAAAAGACATCCATCCTACTAGAACACTTTCAAAACGGAGACATGCTGGTAGTAGGAAAGTGTCCGTTCCTCCTGTAGGTGGCAGTATAACTCAAAGGTGAAAGACTTCCTGTGTCCTCAAAAAAACAGATGTAAAAGATGACAAAATATAGGAAATATGCATTAACCACTTCCGCCCCGCCCGCCGTACATTTACTGCGGCACTCAGCCGCACAGGCAAAGCGACGTAGACCTACGTCGCTCACCCACGTTGTCGCAGTCCCGCAAAAAAAATCGCAGATCGCCACCATTACTAGTTAAAAAAAAAAAAACAATAAAAATTACATAAATCTTTCGGTAGTTAGTAAACGCAATAACTTTTGCTCAAACCAATCAAAATACGCTTATTGCGATTCTTTTTACCAAAAATATGTAGCTGAAAACAAATTGGCCTAAAATGTTAAAAAATTTAGATTTTTTACATTTTTTTTTGAGAATTACATATAAAAAATGTGAAAAATATTGTTATTTTTTCAAAATTGTCGCTCTTTTTTGTTTATAGCGCAAAAAATAAAAATTGCACAGCTGATCAAATACCACCAAAAGAAAACTCTGTTTGTGGGAAAAAAGGACGTCAATTTCATGGGTACAGCGTCGCATGACCGCGCAATTGTCAGTTAAAGTAACACAGTGCCGGATCGCAAAATAGGGCCTGATCATTGAGTAGCCAAATCCTCCGGGGCTAATGTGATCCTAAACAAACTGTTTCATTTTCATTCCAACGTCTCTTTTTGTATGTGGATGACAACACCATAAATATTTTAATTAAAAAAAAAAAAAGTACCTTTTTCCTAATTGATATACAGCTGTCACATGACTCATTCCAATCCCAGCCTATCTGCTTGGAAATGAAAGCAGGAAGAGCTTCCAGTCTTCTGTTGCTGGTCACATGTTCTAAAAACAGAATTAAAAAAAACAGCCTTTGGAATACAGAGTAAAAATAAATAATATAAATAAACTGTTTTAACCCCCTGCCACCCATTAAAGGGTTTGCTATGCCGGGAGGTGGGGCAGGGCCTATGGGGCCACATGACCACCATGATTGGCTGTCCCGGCGCTCACATGATTGGAAAAGTCCCAAACGCAAATAGCTATTGGGAACTTTCCAGGAGACACTGCTCACGCAAGGCGCGTGACCTCAGCACAGCACTGTCTGCACTATTGCACGCAAATATGCGACTGCTCAGCGCCAAGGCCTGGCCATTGAGAGGCCACATATATTGTCATTCAAATATATATTTAAAATCTATATTATTTTTTATTTTTTTGCAATACCCTGGTAAGGATGGATTTCTGCCAGTCACAGGCTGTGTCAAGCCCCTCCAGGCTGTGTCTTAGAATAAGAGGGAGGTGAAGTCTGCATTAATCTACATGTAATATCCTGCCCTCATTGTGTTTAGCTGGTTAGTGGGCACGGAGGAGGAGGGGGGAGTGGGCTGTCATTTACCACTGCGTATACACCCACAGGTATGATTCTATAGTCACATGGGCTGCTCAGATGTGATAGGGAGGAAATGCTCAGCATAGGAACTCACTGAAAACTGAGCATGTGCAGAGTTGCTAACACTGCTCTGCCAAATTCCTAGCTAAATTAGGGACTTAGACAGAAAGGGGAGATAGAGCAGGATCAGCCAGCTTTTTTTCCAGAATACAGAAAACTAATCTCACAGTGACTGAGTGAATATGAACAGCATGTAATACACAATTGATTTATATTTTTTTTATGTGGGTTTAGAGACACTTTAAGCAGATTCAATATAAACATTAAGTTTGCCTAGATTTTTCCCATAACCCAAAAACATATTGGTAGGTTACGCAGCTTCCAAGTCCTCTTGTGTAAGTATTATTATAATACACTCTCATATGACTGATTTGAATATACTCTGCAAAACAAAACAACTGCAAACTATGTGTATACAGTGCCTTGCAAAAGTATTCGGCCCCCTTGAACTTTGCAACCTTTTGCCACATTTCTGGCTTCAAACATAAAGATATAAAACTGTAATTTTTTTTGAAGAATCAACAACAAGTGGGACACAATCATGAAGTGGAACGAAATTTATTGGATATTTCAAACTTTTTTAACAAATAAAAAACTGAAAAATTTGGCTTTCAAAATTATTCAGCCCCCTTAAGTTAATACTTTGTAGCGCCACCTTTTGCTGCGATTACAGCTGTAAGTCGCTTGGGGTATGTCTCTATCAGTTTTGCACATTGAGAGACTGAAATTTTTGCCCATTCCTCCTTGCAAAACAGCTCGAGCTCAGTGAGGTTGGATGGAGAGCGTTTGTGAACAGCAGTTTTCAGTTCTTTCCACAGATTCTCGATTGGATTCAGGTCTGGACTTTGACTTGGCCATTCTAACACCTGGATATGTTTATTTGTGAACCATTCCATTGTAGATTTTGCTTTATGTTTTGGATCGTTGTCTTGTTGGAAGACAAATCTCCATCCCAGTCTCAGGTCTTTTGCAGACTCCATCAGGTTTTCTTCCAGAATGGTCCTGTATTTGGCTCCATCCATCTTCCCATCAATTTTAACCATCTTCCCTGTCCATGCTGAAGAAAAGCAGGCCAAAACCATGATGCTGCCACCACCATGTTTGACAGTGGGGATGGTGTGTTCAGGGTGATGAGCTGTGTTGCTTTTACGCCAAACATAACGTTTTGCATTGTTGCCAAAAAGTTCGATTTTGGTTTCATCTGACCAGAGCACCTTCTTCCACATGTTTGGTGTGTCTCCCAGGTGGCTTGTGGCAAACTTTAAACGACACTTTTTATGGATATCTTTAAGAAATGGCTTTCTTCTTGCCACTCTTCCATAAAGGCCAGATTTGTGCAGTATACGATTGATTGTTGTCCTATGGACAGAGTCTCCCACCTCAGCTGTAGATCTCTGCAGTTCATCCAGAGTGATCATGGGCCTCTTGGCTGCATCTCTGATCAGTCTTCTCCTTGTATGAGCTGAAAGTTTAGAACATGCGTGAGGGCCGACCATTTTGCCTGACATTTGAACCATTAAAATAAATATACATTATATATATATATATATATATATATATATATATATATATGAAATAATAAGCATCAGTACTTTATGAATAAAATCACACTTACAGAAACAGGCAGAAGGATTGTAGAAGTGACACCTCCTCGGTCAGCTCCATACATACAGTACATACATACACACATGCATACACACACACACATACATACACATATATCACACTTACAGAAACAGGCAGTAGGATTATAGAAGTGACATCTGCTCGGTCAGCTCCACAAGATCCTCATTCGGCTCCTACAGGTGGCTGTGTGCGGTGAAGGAGAGAAGGCATGCAACTTTCAAATTCATTCTGCACTCCCGCGCAGTCGTGGGCGGCGCCAGGCAGATAGAGTCGGGAGCAGCTGAGTGAGGCCATAGGCCCCGCCCCATCGCATCGGGCGGGAATGTGAGGAGTCTCCGAGAGAAAGGCATTTTAAAGTCAGCAGGGTCTCAGGGGGCCGTATAAAACTAAAGGACGGGCCGCAACTGGCCCGCGGGCCGGACTTTGGACATGACTGGTTTAGAGGGACGGCCAGGTCTTCGTAGATTTGCAGTGGTCTGATACTCTTTCCATTTCAATATTATCGCATGCACAGTGGTCCTTGGGATGTTTAAAGCTTGGGAACTCTTTTTGTATCCAAATCCGGCTTTAAACTTCTCCACAACAGTATTTCGGACCTGCCTGGTGTGTTCCTCGTTCTTCATGATGCTCTCTACACTTTTTCCCTCCACGGTGTCATGTGACTCGTTATTGTTACAAGGTCTCAAGTGTGAATGTGGAGCAGGTGTGTTAAATTTGGTGTTATCGCTCTCAATTTTACATACTTTTCACTGGAAGTTAAACATGGTACCTCATGGCAAAGAACTCTCTGAGGATCTGAAAACAAGAATTGCTGCTCTACAGAAGATGACCTAAGCTATAAGAAAAGTACCAAGACCCTGAAACTGAGCTGCAGCACAGTGTCCAAGACCATACAACAAGACAGGTTCCACTCAGAAAAGGCCCCGTCATGCTCGACCAAAGAAGTTGAGTGCACGTGCTCAGCGTCATATCCAGAGGTTGCCTTGGGAAATAGATGTTTGTGTGCTGCCAGCATTGCTGCAGAGGTTGAAGGGGTGGGGGGTCAGCCTGTCAGTGCTCAGACCATACGCCGCACACTGCATCAAATTGGTCTGCATTTCTGTTGTCCCAGAAAGAAGCCTCTTCTAAAGATGATGCACAAGAAAGCCCTGAAACAGTTTGCTAAAGACAAGCAGACTAAAGACATAGATTACTGAAACCATGTCCTGTGGTCTAATGAGCCCATGATAAACTTATTTGGTTCAGATGGTGTCAAGCGTGTGTGGTGGCAACCAGGTGAGGAGTACAAAGACAAGTGTGTCTTGCCTACAGTCAAACATGGTGGTGGGAGTGTCATGGTCTGGGGCTGCATGAGTGCTTCCGCCACTGAGGAGCTACAATTCATTGAAGGAATAATGAATGCCAACATGTACTGTGACATACTGAAGCAGAGTATGATCCCCTCCCTTCAGAGACTGGGCCGCATGGCAGTATTCCAACATGATAACGACCCCAAACACACGTCCAAGACAACCACTGCATTGCTAAAGAAGCTGAGGGTAAAGGTGATAGACTGGCCAAGCATGTCTCCAGGCCTAAACCCTATTGAGCATTTGTGGAGTATACTCAAACAGAAAGTGGAGGAGTGCAAGGTCTCTAACATTCACCAGCTCCGTGATGTCATCATGGAGGAGTGGAAGAGGACTCCAGTGGCAACCTGTGAAGCTCTGGTGAACTCCATGCCCAAGAGGGTTAATATATAGAGGGGGATTAACCGCGCTTAAAGAAAATAATATTGAACAGCAGCAACTTCAAGTGTGACCACACCCTGTAGAATATTTGTAAATTAAGTTGCGCTAAGTGTGATAAATGGAGATGTAAAGTCCATAAAGTCCCAATAGTAAATGATGATGACAAAATCCTAGATGTAATCCTGGACCAGACTCCCTTAAGGGTATAGGCTTACCAGATTTAAGTAAGAGAAAAGCAGATGCTCAATGAATCTTGTCACCTTGATAGAAGATCCAGGCCCACGTGAGCGGTAGACTCAATGGTCATTGGATCATGAAAAAAATGTAAAATACGCAATAGCGTAAAACCCAACAAATAGGTAAATATCACCAATGTGACTTGAGAATAACGTGTGTAAAAATTAGACCACCACCAAAGATTCTTATTATCAGTGGGCAAGTGTATATTAAAGAAAATGGTGTGTGTTAAATACCCCTTACCAAATATAAATAAGGGTAGGTGTATATAAACCAATAAATAATTCCAGCTGAAGTTGCCTCTTACCAGACGACTATAATGGATGTGCCAAAGTGAAAAAAACAATGATGAAAGATAGGTGTAGAACCATCACCAGCTAGATGAGCCTCTTACCATGTGAACGAAATCAAAATGTGTAAAATCAGATTCCAATAAGACACCAAGATTCAGTACCGAAAAGGAACCAGTAGGGGTCACCTCTTACCAGATCTTTAGATCAACCACGCTTGTATGATATTAATTGGTTGGGGGTCCGGCAACAGACTCGAGCAACTGATCCTCAGATGTTCCCAATGTTCACCATTCAAAAAGAGAGAGAGAGGCTCCCATAGCGTAAAACAGTAAAATTTATTCCAAAAATAAAAGCAAGAACACTCACAGAAACCAGGATGGAATGAGCAATTGTATACAGCCGCCGGCCGAACGGCTTCGCTCGCCCGCACTCTCTGGTCGCGATCGGATGACGTCAGTACGCCGTGCCCTGACGACGTTTCGTCACAGATGACGTTTTCAAAGGTCACCTTTGAAAACGTCATCTGTGACGAAACGTCGTCAGGGCACGGCGTACTGACGTCATCCGATCGCGACCAGAGAGTGCGGGCGAGCGAAGCCGTTCGGCCGGCGGCTGTATACAATTGCTCATTCCATCCTGGTTTCTGTGAGTGTTCTTGCTTTTATTTTTGGAATAAATTTTACTGTTTTACGCTATGGGAGCCTCTCTCTCTCTTTTTGAATGGTGAACATTGGGAACATCTGAGGATCAGTTGCTCGAGTCTGTTGCCGGACCCCCAACCAATTAATATCATACAAGCGTGGTTGATCTAAAGATCTGGTAAGAGGTGACCCCTACTGGTTCCTTTTCGGTACTGAATCTTGGTGTCTTATTGGAATCTGATTTTACACATTTTGATTTCGTTCACATGGTAAGAGGCTCATCTAGCTGGTGATGGTTCTACACCTATCTTTCATCATTGTTTTTTTCACTTTGGCACATCCATTATAGTCGTCTGGTAAGAGGCAACTTCAGCTGGAATTATTTATTGGTTTATATACACCTACCCTTATTTATATTTGGTAAGGGGTATTTAACACACACCATTTTCTTTAATATACACTTGCCCACTGATAATAAGAATCTTTGGTGGTGGTCTAATTTTTACACACGTTATTCTCAAGTCACATTGGTGATATTTACCTATTTGTTGGGTTTTACGCTATTGCGTATTTTACATTTTTTTCATGATCCAATGACCATTGAGTCTACCGCTCACGTGGGCCTGGATCTTCTATCAAGGTGACAAGATTCATTGAGCATCTGCTTTTCTCTTACTTAAATCTGGTAAGCCTATACCCTTAAGGGAGTCTGGTCCAGGATTACATCTAGGATTTTGTCGTCATCATTTACTATTGGGACTTTATGGACTTTACATCTCCATTTATCACACTTAGCCCAAGAGGGTTAAGGCAGTGCTGGAAAATAATGGCGGCCACAAAAAATATTGACACTTTGGCCCCAATTTGGGCATTTTCAACATTTTCACTTTTGTTGCCAGCGGTTTAGACACTACTAGCTGTGTGTTGAGTTATTTTGAGGGGACAGCAAATTTACACTGTTATACAAGCTGTACACTCACTACTTTACATTGTAGCAAAGTGTCATTTCTTCAGTGTTGTCGCATAGATACAAAGATATAATATTTACAAAAATGGGAGGGGTGAGTGAGATACTATGTGTATGTGTGTATATATATATATATATATATATATATATATATATATATATTTTATCTAAGGGGGTTGTTTTTTGGAGATGCTGATCTTGTAACTGAAAATGAATAAAAAAATAAAGAATAAACACTCAGATCACCTGGTACTTTGCTTCATTTCAAGGTTTCCTGTTGATAAACCTTGTTTGTGTTGCTACAATCCAATTGTCTATTTTCCGCTTCACAAGCCAGGCCATACAATGGTATAACTGGTTACTGCTCATTTTTGGGCTGCAGTTGCTATTGTAGATGTTAAAATGAAGTATGATAAACATATAGAAGCTAGGCCAGGAGGGGACTATTCAGTTGCAGAAAATGTTATGATGGATCTTGATTACAAGGACATCTGAAGATTTTGCTATTTGCCCAGTGCTTGTTTTACTTGTTGTTAACCAGGTCAACACCCCCTGTCATGTATTTACCTATAATTGTGTCAATTAAAGTTTTTCTGCATATTATTTTATTAACGATTTGTTGAGCTCTGTCGGTGACCACTCTTCATTTGCACCTACGTTTTTTTTTTTTTTAGAGAACTAGGTAGCACACTGTAAATTAGAGAATGAAACTGTTCTGGTATAGTGTTTAGAGAATAGAATGCTTTGGATGAGAAATGGTCTTGTGATTTCCTGTATAAAATGTTGAGACTATACAAGTGGTATGAGATAGCTTTTAAGGTTTGTAACAGTCTTTCAGCAAAAGAAAAGCCATTAAAGTGGATCAAAGTGCAGGTAAACCCAAGGATATCTCAGCTGCATAATCACTGCATTTTACCAAATCATTCATCTGAAAACATAAATGGCTACAGCGTAGCAACAGCTAAAAACCACAACATTAAAATGCATTACAAAAGACCTGCATTTTAAAATGCAGGTATACTTATAACCCTATTTTCAGGCTTTTAACAGTACAAAGGTCACAGCAACATGTTTAAAGATCAGTTATGGCATGAAAGCTTTATTTTAATATAAGCTGCAGCCCAAAGCCTGTAGCTATGTGTGATGAAGGCCCATCATAAAATAATTTAACTGCTATGACATCACTCAATTCTGTATCTCAAAGGCAATACCTCTATTTACATAATATTAAAGCAGTAATAAACTCAAAACCAAAAATGTAATATATTGCAGCTTATTAGATGTGATGGCTGCATTAGTTTTCTTTCTTAAGCTTTTTCCCCCTTGTTTTTATCTGGTGATCTGGCCCGTAACACACCACCTGTATGAGAGTGCCCCACTCCGGATGAAGGAGCGCATGGGGCACTTTTGGACAGCAGCATTGTCAGTTTGGGGGGAGGGGAGTGTTAGATGTACTATCAAATTTAGATAAAAAAGAAAGACACCAAACGGGTCTTAAATTAACTAAAATATGTTTTTGTTGATGAGAAGGCCTTTTTAGTCACTGCAGATGTGGCTTCATTATATTCAGATATCGAACATATGGATGGCAGTAAAGCAGTAGAAACGTACTTACATTCTAGTACCATTCCTCGGATGCAACAGGAATTTATTCTAAAACGCCTAAACTTTTCTATGTTATACAACTACTGCTGGTTTAATGGGTCCTACTACCTCCAGACCAAAGGGGTGGCAATGGGGTTAAATTTCCCCAAGTCTGGCCAATTTATCTATGGCCAACTGGGAATCAGAGGTGATCTATAATAATCAGTGGAGTAATTTACTGTGGTAAAAACGATACATAGACAACATTATGTTGCTATGGAGAGGGGATGAAGTTTCTTTACAGAATTTCATGTCCCATCTAAATGATAATACTCTGGATATTCAGCTTTCCTTGGACCTTAATTTTAAGGATATTAGATGACAAAAATCCTTCTTTAAATCCACAGACCGTAACAGCTACATCCCCATTGATAGCTGTCATCACCCCCTATGGTTGAAAAATGTCCCGAAAGGCCAATTCCTACATATGAGACGTAATTGTAACAGTTATGTTAATTTCATTCAGCAATCCTCAGTTCTAAAATCTAGGTTCTTAGAAAAGGGTTATGACGAGAACATTTTGGATCAGATTTGGATCATTATCAGATTAGAAAGATTATACAGAACCATTAGAACATTCTACAAGCAGACCCTGTACTGAAAGTCGTCCTGCCAGATAAACCAGAGGTGGTTTTCAGGCGTGCTCCAAAATTGAGAGACCGCCTGGCCCTGAATATTATAAATTCCCCCCATAAACCGAATTGAAAGGATTTTTTCCTTGCAGCAGGTGTGTAATTTGCTCTACTAATTCTAAAAGGAAAAAGAAAACTATTCAATTCTCTTCCACAACTACGGGCAAAGAGTATCAAATTGACTCATTTATCTCGTGTGAATCTACGCACGCACGTAGTGTATCCTCTATGTGCCTGCAAGAAACAATATGTTGGCAGGACCACCAGGAGACTACAAGATAGGCTGAGAGAACATGTGTATAATATTAAAAAGGGATATAAACACCACAGCTTATCTGCCCATTACAGAACACACCATAATAAAGACCCTAGCTCTTTTAAATTTACTGGCATTGCTAAACTTAAACCCCATTGGAGTGGCTGCCATCAGACTAGGGAAATTTCTAAATTAGAAATGTGGTGGACATATGAACTTAAATGCTTTTCCACAATGGGGTGAAATGTTGAATGGGATGTCAATGGTTTTATTGACACTAGGTGAGTTCTGTGTGGATAATTGACATCACATTCTAATTGTTTCGCTTGTGTGACATGTAAATAATTAGCCCACGTTCGTATCTCAGATTCTTGTAAAAAAAATTCCCCATATACACTTAATTTTATTTTAGATATATTTTGTAGAATATATAATTTTTATATTTTATCTATAGTTTTCTATTCCTTATTCTTTAGGCCTTCATGGACTATCTTTAACCAATCACAATCCGGGTATTCTGGCTTGGATGTGAGAATGATGCCATTTTATTAAATAAACGGGTGTTTTTTCCTTCCTGGTCTCCTTCAAAATGGCATCTGGACTACTTCCTGTTCCTTGATCTATTTATTCATGGCGCCGGAAAAGAAGTGATATATTAGACTACAAGAAAATGGCACCGGCACCAGAAATAACATCACAGACTTGGCACCGGGAGAAAATGGCACCGGGAGAGGAAATGATGTTCTGATACCTGTGCTGTCCCCATACGATGGAATATGAGCATTCTACGAGGGTTACTTATAGTAGATGATATTGTCATGCTCCTGATGATGCGCATGGCGTGAAACGGCCGTAGAGCTTGACTTATAAGCCAGAGGTCCTGCCGCCATTCTGAGCTCAGTTTGGCGGCATACTATGTAAGTTTATGTGCCTCATGGTTTCTTATGCACCCTATATGGACTGCTTGCACCGGTAGATGTAGAGTCCAAACACCATTCCCTGCTGTTTGTGGTTTGGTGGTGTTTTTTAATTGTTTTTTACATATTTTAATAATTACTACACTATGAGCAATTTCATCCTTCTGTCTGGCTTGATGAGATTGAGCTTGATGAGATTTCCCTGATGACTTCACCTGTGAGGTTGGAAGATCTACCACATCCATAGAGTATCAGATGTACAGTATCTTCATAAGGAAGACCATTGAATACTGAATGTACTTTTGCTGTCATATAACTTTGACAATAACTGGTTCTGGTGAGTGTGCACTTCTTATATTTGGTGGAGGCAACACACAGATGGTGATTCACTGAAATTGTGGAGTAATAAAACTGGAACTATTTCATTTAGGGTCCTTTCACACGGGCAGTCCGTATGTCCGCAATCCCATAGACATACAGAACAGACCCTACAAAAGTGTCATCTGTGTTCGTTTAAAAAAAAAAAAGGGCCTGAGCGGAATAAAAAACGGACCGTGCCATGTGAAAGGAGCCTTAAGCCCTGTTCACACTGGGGCGATCCGACTTCCCGGGGCGACCTCACAGGTCGCGGCGTGCTTCTCGCACCGCGACCTCGGAGCAGCCGGCACGGACTTCATACCATTGAAGTCAATGCAGGTCGCCCCAAAGAAGCTCCGGACCCTTTTTCTAAGTCGGAGGGACTTGTGTCGCTCCTATTAGAACGGGTCCACAGCTTCTCTATGCCAGGCGACCAGGTCGCCTGACAGGTCGCCCCAGTGTGAACGGGGGCTTACACTTATGGACTTTTATTCACTTTATTGTGATCTATTTTATTTGATTTAAAACTTCAGTTTTGTTTATTCACATTTGTATACTTGTTGAAGAGTATCACTATTATTCATACATCACTGTTTTTTTCTTTTTTATTTACTTTTTGTGTTTGTATATTTACACATATTGCTTGCTGCTTTTTCCAGACCACTTAAGCGCTGACAGCTGACTTTTTTAGATGATCAGATTTAGATACACTAAAAAATGAACTCCAGCTCACACTGCAGTTAAAGCAACTTGTTTTTCTTTTGGGATAATTTTTTTACATTAATAAATAAAAGCTGATCACTGTAAGCACCCCCGTCAGTGGTAAATTGTTTTTTCATCCCTGTATCTGGTTCATCTGCAATAGAACTTTGAAAAATAACAAACTTGCTGGCCAGATCACCAGATCAAAATAAAAAAAAAAGTCTAAAAAAGAAAATAAATGTAGCCATCACAAGTAAGAATTGGAAAGCTGCAATATAATAAATGTCTGTGTTTGTGTTTAATACCTTTTTAATTGTTTTTTAAAGTAATTGTATAGAGGCTCCAGAAAATTGCATAAATTAATTTCATTAAAATGCATTTGGTAAATGCTATAAATCACTGTGTAGCCAGCTTTGCCAACCATTCTCATTTTCAAGGACAGTTTGCAAAAAACACCCTTATTTCTCCTACGATGGGAAAAACTGCACAGCTGTCAGTGCAGAATGTGCAGCATTTCACCATCTCACAGTTTCCAAAAGTCTTGAGGCTCCATTCTCTCTACATGAAGAAGAGCTGTCGCTGCACCACCACCCATCCTATCCCTTGTGTCTGCCCAGGCCCATACTCTGTCTCCTATCTATCCTATCCCCTGTATCCACCCAGTCCTATACTCTACTTACCATCCTATCCCTTGTGTCTGCCCAGGCCCCAACTCTGCCTTCTATCCTATCCCCTGTATCCACCCAGTCCTATACTCTACTTCCCATCCTTTCCCCTGTGTCTGCCCAGGCCCAAACTCTGCCTCCTATCCTATCCCCTTTATCCACCCAGTCCTATTTTCTACTTCCAATCCTATCTTCTTTGTCAGATCCCCTGCATCTGCCCAACCCCATACTCCAAAACCTCGACATGCAGTGGAATAATCTAATGTACACACTGTACATGCTAAAGGGGTTCATTTGCCCAGCACCCACAGCCTCCTCTGCCTGAGCCTCAGGGAGACCAGCCTCGGGCCCATAATTAGTAAGTGAGCCTTCTGTACGCTGAACACTCCTCCTTTCTATCTCCCTTCCCCTCCCCCCCCCTCACTTTCTCATCCCGCATCTCCCTCACCTTCTGTTTCGCTTTTCCCCTGTCCTCTCTCTCTCTTCCCCTCACTCTCCCTCCTCATCCCCTCCCCACGTCACCTCTTTTACTCCTCACCCCCATCTGCTCTCTCTCTTTCTCTCTCTCCCCTCTATCTGCCTTTCCACTATTCCTTACCCCTCCACTCTTTTTCTCTCCCCTCTCTCTCATCCTACCTCCTCCCCCCATCCTAAAGTCTGCACTCTATACACTGTGTTGTATGCTACTTACTCTTGACGCCTCTATACATGTTGTAAGTCAGGACCATATTGTTCCGAACACATTTTTTAACGCACTTCTTAAAGCGGAGTTCCACCCTGGTTATACTTTTTTTAATAAAAATACCCCCGGGACAGTCAGGGCTAGTACATCCCACAATGGCTAGCCTCTGATCTGTCCCGGGTTGCACTTACCTTTTAGGACAAATACTTACCTTAAAAAAGTATTGTCCAGCGCTGGCATCTCAGGTGTGGGCAGCTTGAAGCCAGCGCGATCCTTTTCTGCGTCCTCTTCCGTCTTCTTCGGTCCCACTATGCACTGCACCGGCCCCGCCATCACTTCCGGTGCGCGCGTCATCCCTCCACAGCTTCTGGGCATGCCCAGAAGCTGTTTAGAAGGGAATGACGCACGCGCCCCGGAACTGACGTCGGGGCCGGTGCAGGCGCAATGATTCCTGGGAGCGATGACGTTCAGCTCCCAGGAATCATTGCAAAGCCAGGAAGTGACGACGGGCTGTGGCCGCCGAGGAGAGGAAGAAGGAAGTAAGGTAAGTATATTTTCTTCTATACGAGGTAAGTAAAAAAAAAAAAATGCGATTATCCATTTGTTTTTCAGGTGACCCGAAGCGAGAAGATGGAGGTAAGTATAAATTTAGGGTGGAACTCCACTTTAAGATAGACTCAGTCAAAGTGATATATTTTTGTGTGCACAAAAGCATATTATCGTTTGTTCTGAGGTTTATGTGTGTCTGTGAAATTGTCACTCGAGCTTGTGGTCTACTAGGACCCCCAGGTCGTTTTCCATCTTAGATTCCCACAAAAGGTTCTCCCCCTAGTGAGTAACTTGCGTTCGTATTTCTGGTACCCAAAGACATTACCTTATATTTTGGGTAAGGTATGGGTTAAATAAAAAAAAAAAAAAAAAAAACACTATGTTCACATACACTATGTGATCACTGCTGATGGCTCAGTTCTCATTGTTTTGTTAATAGAGAAGCAGAGACTGTCAATCAGTGGCTCTCTGCTATCCCCTCCAATGCTCACTGGAGCGCTGGGCTGTGGAGGGGGTGGCAGGGGCAGGCTCAGGCTCTCAATGGATCGCTGAGAGGCTTGAGCCAGATGCCAGTCCAGGGTTCTGGGTGGATCCCAACTATAAGGACAAGCTCTGTGACATCAGCTGAAAACGGGTTACAGGAATGCAGAACGTACTGCACTCTTGTGATCCCCTGGGGACATAAAGCCAAATGAGCTTTGGCTATACTGCATTTTCCAGCATAAATCAGTATGAAATCATAACATGTAGGGGTTCAGATCTATAAAGAGATAAAAAAAAAAAAAAGTGTAAGCCTTCATTACAAAAAAAATATCTTTACTGTTTAAACTTCAGCTCAGTGGTGAAATGAGGGCAGGTCTTTGATGCACTTCATTCACAGTATAGCCTCTGCCTCCTAGGGTGACCACATGTCCCGGATCGCCCAGGACAGTCCCGCATTTGGAGAGTCTGTCCCGGGTCCCGGTCACCCTCATTCCGGGACAATGCAGTGTCCCGGAATGATCTGAGCCCGTGTGGCACTGCCGCTCCGCTCCCCCACCGAACCAGCAGAAAGGAAGAGGAAGTGCGCGAGCATTCATAGTGCCTGGACTGTACCATGTCCGCTCGCTGGATGAGGGAGGATGGCTGGGCTGTACAGTGTGTGAGTGTGTGTCAGGCTCCTCCCCTGCCTTGCTGCACGCTGCACGCTGCACGCAGTGCGCGGCCGAATGAGAGTCACCAGTCACGTGACGACGGTGACGTCAGCCGGAGCCGGGATCTACTGTGCGGCACTGCCTCAGCCAAGTCAGCCAGGCTGCAGCCATCTGGTAAGTATAATTTTTCATAATAATCCCACACTTCTCTTTTAAAAAACACAATATTCAGCATTTTAGAAGCACGCTGCCACCACATTCTTCATACAAATGTTGTAAAAAAAAAAAAAAACAGCTATTACAATTTAAACCTTTACCTCTAGCTTTTGGTAGGGTAAGCTTGGGTTAGAACCTCTGTCAATTTGGTATTGCTGTCATGTCACTATATTAGAGATTTCTTTCAAACCTGTTTGGTTTTGCTCATCAAGCATAATAAACCTGTGTTTTGAGGTGCAAGTGAGGTACAGATGCAGAGTACAGTCAGACTCTGATGGCAGGTGCCTGTCAAAATCAATAACAATCTGAAATAAGGGGTGGCTGTGTGTAAATGGATATTGTTCCCAGCTGTACTCGTTTTTAGAGTCATATGCATTGAGGTATGCATGTATGCCTTGAGGGCCAGTTCCAATGACATGTAAGTTGTGAGGGACAGTATGAAGAAGAAGGAGATACAAGTGAGGGACAGTAATGAAAAAAAAAGTTGACACAAGTGGGAGGCTGTAATGAAGAAGAAGGTGAAAAAAGTGGGGGACAGTAATCAAGAAGAAGGTGACGCAAGTGGGGGGTAGTAATCAAGAAGGAGACTTAGTTAAAGCAGGTGCACATTGTAAACAAAACAAATAATCAGCCAAGCGCTCACTCCGAAGGGGAAGACTGGCGTGCTGCTCTCCTCAGGCAGGGAACTCCAAACGGATGCATAAAAGAAAAGAAAAGGAGGCGCAAACACCTAGTGCATTACCCGTGGTACTGTTAAAATTGATTTAATAAAAATGCTGAATGCATACTCACAAACATGAAGAATAAAAATCGTATTGCAAATTCCCGTCACCCATGTGTTGGACCATGTCCTGGAAATTGCGACCGCTAACGCGTTTCGGGAGTCAAGCTCCCTTCCTTTTCTTTTATGCACATTGTAAACAACCTGTTTTTTAACTAATTGGCAAAAAAAATATAAAAAATCATCTTTGTCCCTGAATGGCAGTTTGGAAAAGTGGTCACCCTACTGCCTCCTGGAGTGAATGATGCTGGACTAAAGATATTTTGTGATGTAGGAGAGGTACTGCTAGGGCAACACTGAAAATGAGGCAAGATTTCATGCAAAAGCTGTTTTTTTAACCTTCAGTGTAAAAATTTAGCCCAGAGGTGGCAGCATATAACCTTGAAAACTGGATTATAACAATTGTTTTTTTTAGGTAAAGCTCCACTTAAAAATGTGTTGTTTCCTTAATAGTACAAATGAATGAAACCCCTGCAATCCCATTTCCAAAATTAATGCATTGCCATATTTGAGTAATGATATCACCCCCATCATTGGCCCCTTTTTTTACATTTAGTTTTTGGTCGGGGAATGTCCTGGTCACAAGCTGAATGCGGCTGGGAATACAGTACTGAGCAGGAAGCTGGCTCCCAGGAATCATTGCAAAGCCAGGAAGTGACGACGGGCCGTGGCCGCCGAGGGGAGGAAGAAGGAAGTATACATGTGCTTAACCACTCCAGCCCTGGAAGGTTTACCCCCCTCCCAATTGCAAAATGCATTGAGGTTGGTTCAGTGATCACTTCCGGTTCGTCATTTCCGCCCACTGTTGGAACGCACTGTGGAACGCATGCTGATACCGAGTGGCGTTCGTACAATTACTCTGCTCTCCGCTATATGGATGTGCCGATTTTGGCACAATAAAATGTGAGTGCACTATCTCTTCTTCTTTATTGTGTTTAATAAACCTTTTTAAAAACGAAATTGCACAATTATATATTCTTATTCTTCTTAGGAAACTGTAAAACTGTCCTGATTGAGGGGATAAAGGTTACAACAATGCATAGTGAATCCAGGGAGGCCATCTATCTACTATACACCTAGGGAGCCTTTTGCAAAATATAGAGCAAGCTGGGTCCTGGAGGCCCTCTGATTTCTGGTTCCCCTTACATTAACGGGTGAAGGAACATCTAAGCACAAGCACTTTTACTTAAGCAAGAAGACTTATTCAGCTCCGTATGTCACTTTTTGGTGGTGGAATTTTTGCACAAAACAACTATTGTTGCAATTTATGAATATATGGACTTACTGTATAATATATATTTTAGAAAAATTATTTATATGCACTGGATGAATTATTTGTACTTTATGAATTTTTATATGATTTATTATTTATTTACCACCTTATTTATTAGCACATATTTATTTTTTTAGCACCTAGCACTTTTGGATTTGGCACCTCAAAACTGATTTCTCATTTGTTTTTTTTGGTTATCCAAAAATTGATGGCAGCCGTATCTCTATATCACATCTAAATATGTTATTGGGAGGCACCATTTTTTCTTTTTATTAATATTTTTTTCCTATTGCTATAAAACATATCCAAAAAAAAAATTAAAAAATCAAATGTCTTCAATTTTTTGGCCATCATGTAGTCTGCTACATGTTTTTGGTAAAAAGATAAATTCCAATTACCATATATTGATTTTATGTTTGCGCAAAAGTTATTGCGTCTACAAACTATGGGATAGATTTATGGAATTTCTTCAGTGATTTTTAGTGGGACTGCGACATTGCGGCGGACAAATCTGACACTGACATTTTTGGGGACCAGTGACACCTATACAGTGATCAGTTCTAAAAAATTGCACTGTCATTGCACTAATGACACTGGCAAGGGGTTCACATCAGGGGCGATCAAAGCACTGTCATTGCACTAATGACACTGGCAAGGGGTTAACATCAGGGGCGATCAAAGCTGATTGGCTCCCGCTGTGTCACAGTGGGAGCAGGTCGCCAGTGGCGCACGTGCCCCAGTGCTCGAAATAGCGTACAGGTAAATTGTTCCGTGCAGGAGGGCCACCCTGCCTCAGTATTTTCGTGGGGCGGTCCAAAACTGGCTCAAGAGGTAGTAGTTAGAATTACCTGAATTTGCTGAAAGTATCCATAATGTTACTAAAACTGGCACAAATGCTTGTCTGAATTAAGGGGCAGGTAGTTCTTGAGGAAACTACTGCCAGAAAATGGTTGTTAGAACTTTACTGTATTCCCCCTGATTGTGTCTGTCCTAAACAAGCCAGGCTATGAAAACGTTTTTGTGTAACCTGCGGTGTGTACCTAATTTGTAAATTGAACAAGGAGGTGGGTGGTAAATGCATTGTGCTAGTAAATGCACTTACCTTTTTAAAATGCATTATCTGTTTAAAACAGGGACATGTGCATGGGCCCAAAGTGTTCTTTAAAATCTTATCACTTCTATTAGGGAAAATAGTTAAAACAAGTTTACCAATTCTGGATTTAAACAACTCTGCAGGACTGAATAGGATTTGACAAGACAAGGTCACATGAATGATCGTAGATGCTCTGACAATATATGATAACCTAATTACTAATAAAACATGTTCTGATAATTTGACAGCTAGGGAATATTCCAGACATTGAATTGAATTATTATGATGGGGTAAACAATATTGCATTTTTTCAGAGTAAAACATTCTTAATCCTGGAATGCTTACAGGGTATTTCTTTAAAAAAAAAAAATAAAAAAAATAAAAAAAAAAAAAAAAAAAACATTGCAGCGCATGTAACAAAATGTTAGTTTATTACATAGAATTTAATACTAACTTTTATCCACATTTTGTAAAACAAACCCATCAGCTATTTTAAATTTCTTTAACTAAATATTTTATCTAAGCTGGCCATACATGGCTCAGATTTAGTCATTCAGCCAGCAGGCTGAAGAAAAAAACTGAACGGAATCCCCCACCCACACATTTAAAGTGAATGTAAGAATCCTCCCTGTTGTGTCTTTGTATCCTGACAGTGGAGGTGTTGGACCCCACTGTCAGAACACAAGCGCAGCGCTGATCAAACTAAAGTTTTCCAGCAAGGTCATTTGTGAGCAGTTAATTAGTAGATTAATTGTCCTCAAACAGAACCAGCCATATATGGATCGAAATTCAGCTAGTCCTTGCTGAACAAGCCAAATTTTGATCCACCAGCTTCTTCTTTTCCACTTCGTCTCCTCCTTTTCTATCACTTTTAGATACTTTTTTTTTGGGAGGAGCGGGTGTCTGTTTTTGATAGGTACCCGTTCCATCTTTCGCCCGCTTTGCCTAGGAGGTTTCTCCCACCCCTCTTTGACCACAGCATTCTAAGACACATCACAGGTCCCAGAAAGCTTCGGGACCATTCACAAAGTGCAGCGCGGCTTTTGTTTGTGCAGTGGTAAGCCAGCTGTGACACCGCAAATAGTCACAGCTGGCTTGCCTTAGTAAACATGATAGTGATGGGGACCCAAAGACCAATGAAGAACTGGCCTAGATGAAGACAACGCTGGATCCCTGGACAGGTCAGTGTCCTTTAATTAAAAGTCAGCTGACTAATTATTTTTTTCATACAGCCTAAAGCCTAGTACACACTACTATTTTTTTTTTCGTTGGACCCGAAAAAAAAAAAAAATTCACAGCTCAGGTCAAATTCGCTGTACTAACAATCCAATGTTCTATAGTGTGAGGCAGATTGGTAGTGTTAGGGTCCTTTCACACGGGCTTTCCGCCTGTCGGACTCTGTTTTGCTCAGCGGGGATCGATCAGCCAATCCTCACTGAGCAGGCGGACAACAGGTCCGTCTCTGCTTACTTTGCAGAGGTAGACCTGTCAGATCCCCACTCTCCTCTATGGGAGATCGGATGAAAACGGACCGCCTGTCTGTTTTCATTCAATCCTATCCAATCCGATCCTCCAGACGGATGGAAAAAAAGTTTTCCACCCGTCTGGACTTCACGGACAGGATTGGATCGGATAGAAGCAGGTGTCAGCGGACATGTCACCGCTTACATCTGCTGCTCCATAGGGGTGCATGGAGCATCCGATCAGGTCTGCCTGAAAAACTGACAGGCGGACCGGATTGGAAAGCCTGAGTGAAAGAGGTCTTAATTAAAAAAAGACGTCTGTCTTGTCCATTGAAAATGAAGCAAAACCAAAGAGTGTGTGTAAAGACTGCACCAGAAACCCCTCATAGACTTTGCAGACAGACATCATTATGTGAAAATTATTATTTATTAGTTAATAAGATAAGTAGAAAAAACATACAAAAAATTTAAAAAATCACACAATTTGCAATTCTTGAACAGTAAATACAGATAAAACATGAATACCCTTCAATTCATAAAGATTTGGCATAGATACAGCCAACCGTGGTAAGTCATTTGGCTGGCTGCCATAGGTTATCAATCTGATGTTAGTAAAGCAATCTCCCCTGCTGTGCTAATGTGTTCTGACAGGTGGATCTCCCCCCTGCCCCGCCCCAGTATTTTTTGCTAGAAAATTACTTAGAACCCACACACATTATATATATTTTTTTAGTAAAGACTCTGGAGAATAAAAGCGATCCCTCCCCCTCTAGGCAGCAGGGATGCCGATCCACAGGACTGGTGGTCACGATTTCCACCAGGCACCCATGATCGCTCCCCGCTGAGAGAGGACAGTCAGCTGTTGTAAATACAGCTAACCGTTCCTCGCTCTGAAATGATCACAGAGTGCCTGTGATCCTTCTATATATGATAATTTCACAAGCCCATCCACCCCACAGTTAGAAAACACTCCCCTAGGCTCACACTTAACCCTTTGATCACCACTGTGTTAACCCCTTCCCTACCAATGTCATTATTACAGTAACTGTGCATATTTTTAGCACTGATTACTGTAGTAATGTCACTGGTCCCCCCAAAAGTGTAAAAAATGTCAGTTAGGGGTCCGATCTGTCCACCGCAATGTCGCAATCCCACTTAAAATCACAGATCGCCGCCATTACTAGTAAAAATTAATAAATAAATAAATAAAAATGACATAAATCTTTCCCCTAGTTTGTAGACATGATAACTTTTGCGCAAACCAATCAAAATACACTTATTGGGATTTTTTTTTTACTAAAAATATGTAGCAGAATACAAATTGGCCTAAAAGGATGAAAAATTTAGATTTTTAAATAGTTTTTTTGGGTAATGTTATATAGCAGAATGTGAAAAAAACTGACTTACTGTAAAATTCTTTTCTCTGAAGTTCATTGACAGATGCAGCGCCATATCTTTTTGACCATTGGGTTATGCTGCCCCCTACAGGAGTAGGATAATAGGCAGGAAAAGGCTTTACCACGCCTATGGGGCAGTCCCTGCAGGTATATACCCACAGACTCTGCTATAGCCCTCAGTTTTGTTGCAAGCAGTGTTTAGAAGAAAAAAAACCATCCCACTCATAATTAGAGGGGCGGGTGCTGCGTCTGTCAATAAGCCTCAGAGAAAAGGATTTTACGGTAAGTCAAAAATCCAGTTTTCTCCATCGTTCATTGACAGACGCAGCTCCATATCTTCTTGACCATTGAGACGTCTCAACGCAGTATTTGCATGAGGGGTGGGAAAAACAACGCAGAGGAAAAAGAGTGTAATTCCCCAAAGGCTAAACTTAGCCAATCAGGTAACATGAAGCTCAACCAGGAACAACTGGAGCTCACCTAAAACCAGCATACACCCTCAAGAGAATGGTGTCTCTTTTAAACAGCAGCCTGCAAAACCTTGCGGCCAAAAGAAGCATCCAAGGATGCCAACACATCCACCTTGTAGAACTTTGTGAATGTGTGCACAGACGACCAATTTGCCGCCTTGCATCACTGACGCCTGATGGCGAAATGCTCAAGAGGCACTCAGCGCCCTAATAGAATGCGCCTATACAGGGAAAGGAGGAACCTGACCCTTCAGTGAAAAAGCCTGAACCACCGTCTTCCTGATCCATCTGGATATAGTTGCGGCAGACACAGCCAATGCTTTTTGAGGTCCTTCGGTGAGGACAAAGAGAGAGCCTGCTTTCCTTCGGTGAGGACAAAGAGAGAGCCTGCTACTGATAGATTCAGTAGCTGCCAGGTAAACTCTAATTGCCCGAACCACATCCAAAGAATGCAAGGCAATTTCCATGGGATGCTTGGGCTTAGGACAGAGTGAAGGCAGCACAATGTCTTCAGTCAAATAAAAATCAGAAACCACCCTAGGAAGAAACAACTGATTAGGTCGAAGAACCACTTTATCACTGTGGCCCACCAGATAAGGTGAACGGCAGGACAACGCCCCCCATTTAAGATACTCTGCCTTTTAGGTGGCTTTTACTTCTGCCCGCAACCTTCTGTGATAGTGTAAGCAGAGGATTCTCCGTAATGTTCTCAAAAGGAGGTTTTTGAAGAACAGACACCACCAAATTAAGATCCCACAGAGGTAGTGGGGACCGCCTCGGAGGAGCCATATGGGGAACCCCTTGAAAAAAAGTGTGAATCAAAGCATGCGTAGCTAAAGGGCGTTGAAAAAATACAGCCAACTTCACACTTGGCCTTTGATGGCACCCAAAGCCAACCGCTGTTCAACCCCTTTTTGAAGAAAGGTCACAATCCTAGCCACCGAAAACAGGCGAGGATGCACCTTCAGCCATTCACACCATGAAATGTACGATTTCCACGTACAATGATAGATCTTCCTGGAAGTAGACTTCCTGGCCTTCAATAGTGTAGGAATCACAGAATCAGAAAGCCCTCTATCCCTCAATACCTGGCTTTTAACAGCCACGCCGTTAAAGCCAGCGACTTTAAAGCAGGATGCAAGATCGGCCCCAGCCTTATCAAATCTGCATACCAAGACCGACAAGGTCAGTCTGGGGCCACCAGAATGACCGGAATCCCTTCTGCGCAGAGGCCTCGGCAGGGGTTTCAGCTGAGGGAAAGCATAGCTCAGCCGATGCTGACCCCAAGGAGCCACCAGCCCGTCTATGGCATCGGCCAGAGGATCCCTCGACCTTGCTACAAACCTATGAACCTTCTTGTTGAGTCGAGAAACAAACCGGTCGACATTGGGTGTCCCCCACTGGACACACAGGAGGTGAAACACCTCTGGGTACAGATACCACTCCCCCTGATCCAACACCTCACCACTAAGGTAATCCGCCTGCCAGTTTTCCACACCTGGTATGTGCACTGCAGGAAGGGCTGGAAAAAACGTTTCCGCCCATTCCAGGATCTCGGCCACCTCCTGGGCCGCCAAGACACTCTTGGTGCCCCCTTGATGATTGATGTAAGCCACAGCCGTGGCATTGTCCGATTGAATCTGGACTGGACAACCCTGTATATGAGTTGTCCAGTGACTCAGGCAAAGCTTTATCGCTCTGAGTTCCAGAATATTGATTGGAAGTCTGGATTCTTCTACCGTCCAGGACCCCAGGAGCTTCCCCAGCACTCCTCCCCAGCCAGACAGGCTGGCGTCTGTGGTTACCACAGTCCAATACAGTGGAAGGAAAGACTTGCCCTGGCATAGTGCTAATGAGTGAAGCCACCACAACAGGACAGTCCTTTATGTCGTGACTCAACCGAATCATAGTGTCCAAGGACTTTGGATCTTTGTTCCATTTGACGAGAATCTCCCTTTGTAAAAGTTTTGTGTGGAACTGAGCAAATGGAATCGCCTCGAAGGTTGACACCATCAGATCTAAGGCCCGCATGCAAGTCCGCAGAGAAGACAGATTGCTGAATAACAGCAGACGAATTGCCCCCTGCAACTTTTGCAGTTTGTCCGGGGGAAGAAAAACCCTTGCCAAAAATGAGTCCAAAGTCAGGCCCAGATAATCCAGTTTTAAGGATGGTACTAGGGCAGATTTTTTAAATTGATGTTCTAAACTAACTCTTGCAGAGTCCGTACAGTGATTGCGAAGTTGCCCAACGGGGGTGAATGTGAGTCTGCTCTTAAGAGGAGATCGCCCAGGTACCCCAGTACCTTAATCCCACGTTGTCACAGTAATGCCAACACCGGAGCAAACACTTTGGTATCAGCTCTGCTCCCAGGGTCTTCACCAAAGGGTAACACCACAAATTGATAATGCTCTACTCCTACAGCAAAGCAAAGAAGACGCTAGTGTCCAGCGTAAATAAGGATGTGTAGATATGTGTCCTTGATATCTATGGAGGTCAAAAAGTCTCCTTGGTGTAGAGACACCACTACTGTGCGAATGGCCTTTATTCAAAACTTCTGTATCCGCACAAAGCGGTTCAGAACCTTGAGGTCCAGGATTGGACATACTTGGACGTACTTTGCCTTCTTTACTGGGCACAGCAAACAGGTTTGAATAGAACCCCTGAAAGCGTTCCCGAGAAGGAATCGGCACAATCACCCCTTGCGACAGCAGATCTTTTACCGCTTCTCTTAGATCCCTTACCGGTCTGGAGGAAGGCTTATAAAAGGATGAGAAGAACCTGTCCAACTGGAATTCAATCTGGTAACCTGATCGGATCAGTTTGTGGACCCATTTGACCTGAATCAAGGAAGTCCATGGTTCCGGAAAGAAGCGAAGACGTCCCCCCACCCCAGAAATGGGTTAGGGGGTCCCTTCATGCAGACGAGGATTTGTCTGCAGGTCCAGATTGGCCTGTTCTCAGCTTACCCAACCATGGCTTCTTGGAACCCCCAGAAGACCGGAATGGCTTAGCTCCTTTCTCCTGCGACCCGGAGGTACGAAAGGGCGCCTATGAGCAGTAAATGAAGGCCCCCGTCTATTACACGGTGCCTTGCCCTTGGTGGATTGGGGTAGAAGAGTACTCTTCCTACCCGTAAGGCCTTTGATCAACTCATCCAGGGAGGATCCAAACAAACTGTCCCCCGTAAAGGGAAGGTTATAAAGAGCCTTTTTGTAAGCCTGGTCTGCAGATCAGCTTTTCAGCCACACCATGCATCTAATAGCAATCCCTACCGCAGACACTCTGGCAACCAGTGGAGCCGCATCCAGCGGCGCATCACATATATACAGAAGGGCATGGACGATTTGGTCTGTTAGCTCTATCAGGCCTGGTGAAAGCTGCTCAGTTTCCAAGCCACCTTTTAGCAACTTCGCCCATTCTGTGATGGTCTATGACACCAAAGTGATCACAAAGACCGGTTTTAGTATAGAGCCCGCTAACACATGCAAATGGCGGGACAGAGACTCAATCCATCTATTCACTGAGTCTGTAAATACCAGGGACTCTTCCACCGGGACCACAGTAGACTTGTTTAGTCTGAAAACCGGATGATCCACCTTAGGTGGCACGGTCCACCTAGTGGAAACCGCATCCGCGAAGGGGTAACGCCTTTTAAAGTGCTTAGGCACCACTAACATTTGTTTGATGCGCCCCGCTGTTCATTGACAATGTTGTCAAAAAGTTCCTGGACCGGGAAACACCTTGCCCGACTTCTGGGATTTGTGGGTACCAAGAGACACTTGTGTTCCTGACGCCGTAGACTCACCCGCCATTTTTAAGGTTTCCCGCACCGACACTATAAGTGCCTTCACCAGTGTGCTTTCCCACGTGGCAGCTGACGAGGAAATGTCCTCCTCGCCATCAGAATGCAAAGACATTGATCCAGCAGGATGATATGCGTCCACGGCGGCCACATCTACCTCAGAATCTGAAGAAACTACAGATGGAGGTGAAGGCTAAGGGCGCTTTTGGCTAGTGCCATTTTTTTAAAACTAAATCCAGTTTTGACACCAGGCTTTCTAAAACTGCTGTAAAAGCAGGCAGGGGCTGCCACCCGGAGAGTCCCGCAACCGCACTGAGGGAGTCTGTAGGCAAGATTTGGTCCTGGGACTCCATTAGCACTAAATATAAAAAAACGCAGTGTTACTTTAAGAAAAGTCGCAAAAAACGCAACCACACCGCTGTACCACAAGTCCCAGCCCTAACACAGCCTGCAGAAGGATGAGTGAGGATACCTACAGAGACCCCAGGAACATACCACCAAACCGGCCTGGAGGCTTCAGGAATGTTCTGTGCAGAGATAGAAATGATCTGACACAGGAAATAGAAAAGCACCTGGGTCATGCCTAGAGCCCCCTAGCTTCTCCCTTGCTGTCCAGCGATCGTGGACTTCAAGAAAATGGCCGCCCCATGCAGGGAACTACCAAAACATGGCTGCACATGCATTTCAATGAGAAAATGATTTACATGGTTGTAGAGCAGAAAGCCTACAGCAAAATGGCGCCCCCCCCCCCCACGGTGCTCAATGCAGTCTCCAGGACCCCCAAGGGGTCAGACAGAAGGCATTGGGGAGTCCCTAGGAGGAGACCCCACTAGGACAGACTCCCCACAGAACCTCCGCAGCGGCCTCAATACATCCACCCCCCCCCAGAGGTAGGAACCTGCTTATGGGGGGAGGGGACAGCTCATGGAAGCCTGGTATCACCGAGAGGCCAGGGGAAACGAGGGATACCCGAGGGTCCGACTTTCCCAGGGAGGGGGCCCACGTCCACCCCGAGACTGCCAGTTGGGGGGGACACTTACTCACCATACCACGGCATCAGGTGGGCGCCACTCCGAACAGACTACCTCTCCACCTGGGGTGGGGTTGCTGACGGCCAAGGGGTACGCTGCGACTCAGGGTATCCCAGGTTGTGTGCTCCCCGGCAAAGTGTTTCACTCGTGGGCCCGCCCCCGTCCATCGGGGGTCTGTCGTGGCAAGGCCTAGTGCTGGACTATAACCTGCTCACACTTGCTGGTCAGGCTGAGAGGCCTTAAGGATCTAGGATATCCAGTCCGAAACCCAACCGGCTGTTGCTTGTAGTTCTCTCAGGAACACTAAATAAAAATAAAGTCTTACAAAAACAGGTTCCCAAAAACAAACAGCTAAGACCGAAGTCCCAGCAGGGAACTAGGTCCTACTCCTAAATTAGGTAGAAACAAACCAAGGGCTATAGCAGATTGTGTTGGTGTATGCCTGCAGGGACTGCCCCATAGGCGTGGTAAAGCTTTTTCCTGCCTAGTGTCCTACTCCTGTAGGGGGCGGCATAACCCAATGGTCAAGAAGATATGGAGCTGCGTCTGTCAATGAACGATAGAGAAATATTGTTTTTTTTTTTCAGAATTGTTTCTTTCTTGTTTATAGCGCAAAAAATAAAAATTGCACAGGTGATCAAATACCACCAAAAAAAAGCTCTATTTGTGGGAAAAAAGGACATCAATTTTATTTTGGTACAGTGTCGCACGACAGTGCAATTCTCCATTTTTTTTAAATAACAGTGCTGAATCGCAAAAAATGGCCTGGTCATTAAGGGGGTAAATCCTTCCGGTCCAGAACTTGTTAAATGTACTGTAGTATGTTTCTGCAAAACTGAAAACACACTAAAAAATGCACAGGTGTGAACCGGGCCTAAGTCCAGCAAATATCAGCACTTGCAGACAAAGGCTGATGAGTGTATTCTCATGGGGGCAGCCCAGCCCCCCCCCCCCCCCCCCCCGTCAGAGTAGAAAGGCACCGCATTGGAGATTGCTGCATTAACATTTTTTGTGTTGGTATAGCGATCTGTCAGGTTTTTTTTTTCATCCTGCTAGGTTGAATGAAAAAAAAAAAAAAAAAAAAACGGAGTGTGTGTGTATCCGGCTTTAAAGGATTGGACACGTATGTTTGTATCTGTGAAAGTTCGTAAGTAGAATGTTCGTATGTAGCGGACTTACTGTACACATATCTGTGCTGGTACCGAAACTGGGGCAAAGCTGTAATGAATTAGGTGCAGGCCATGTTAAAAAAAAAGGCCATACTGCCAGAAAAATGGTATTACTTTACATTGGTGTGTAATAAGGTTGATATCTCTGGAGGTGTCTGTAATATGGAACATGATGAGGCATTGCTGGAAGATTGGTCAAAGCAGTGGAGACTGCAGTTCAATGTTGCTAAATGTAAAATAATGCACCTAGGGAAAAAGACTGCCTTGAGAGAGTATAACATTGGGGATACAGTGTTGGTCAGTATTACAGAGGAAAAAAGATTTGGGGATACTTTTATCAGATGGTTGCAAATGAGCAAACAGTATAGCCAGGCAGTTGGAAAAGCAAATAGAATTCTAGGATGCATCACTAGAGGGATCACCAGCAGGAGAAAGGTGGTACTGATTCCCCTCTGTAGATCTTTATATCACTAAAGGGATCACCAGCAGGAGGAAGGAGGTCCTGATTGCCCTCTATAGATTTTTTATACCACCAGAGGGATCACCAGTAGGAGAAAGGAGGTTCTGATTCCTCTATTTAGATCTTTAACGAGACCTCATTTAGAATACTGTGTCCAGTTCTGGAGACCTCACTTACACAAAGATATTGATAAAATAGAGTCCAGAGATGGGTGACAAAAATGGTGAAAGGTTTGTGGAACCTAATATGCACAGTCTGGAGGAAAGATGGTAAAAGGAAGACCTGGCTGAAACCTTTAAATACATTAAGGGGTGAATAAGGTTTAGGAGGGCAGTTTTTTCAATATGAAACCAAAATCAAGTACACGGGGACATGACCTCAAGGCTCAAACTAAGTGGAGGAAAGTTCAAAACTATTTTTAGAAAGTATTATTTGACTGAAAGGGTGGTTGATGCTTGGAATAAACTTCCAGCAGAGGTAGTGAGCCAGTCCACAGTAAATGGCTTCAAACATGCTCGAGACAAGCATAGATCTATACTCAGACAAAAAAGTTAAAAAAAGGCATGTATTAAAAAAGAAAAAGAAAACAGGCAGACTCGACAGACTACTAGGTCTTTTTTCTGCTATCACTTTTCTATGTTTCTATGAATTCCCCAGAAGGGGATCACTACTATTTTATGCATGACCAGTTATTTTAAATAAGTGGAAAATGTTGTGGTTTGTATGCTCTCTGTTGACATAGAGAACACAATGCATGTTAATAGAGGACTGGCCCAAACATTGGTGTCTTCTTTTGTACATGATTTCTAATGTTGTCAATGGAACACATGCTATTTCTCAAAAAAAAAAAAAAATGCTGTTGATGTCTTAGTTGGCCTGGCTGGCTCCTGAATTTTACAATTCACAAGCACTATGAAAAACATTGAAACAACAGCTACATCACTAACACATGGTCTTAAATTGGTAGTTCACTTTCAAAATAATACATGTATTTTTAACATCAATATACCATAAGTACCTGGACAAATGTATCGCACCTAGCCCAGATTCTATCCATGCTCCTGCTTCCCCATACTTATCCTGTTACTATTTCCATTGCTATGAGCAACACCTACAATTTGTGGTTTCGTTCAGCACCCTCCTGCAAAAAACTTTCTGTGATTGACAGCCTAAGAGTGCAGAGGAATTGCTCATGGACTGTCTTTTTAAGTGGTGGGCATTGATTTCACAGCAGGCCTTTGATAGACGCTTCCTGCCTAACACTTCAAGATGCAAAAGAAAAACTGATTGCAGATAGCAATTCAGAATGATGATAAACAAAGATAAATATAGAAATCAATGTAAGGATTATGTGGGTAGGTTAGTTTCATCACTGTGAATAAATCAATGCTTAATTTTCAGAACAGGGTAGGCTATTTCGGCTTTAATGAAGCAAAGGTGTGCTCTCACTTTTACACCACATTCTAACCATTTATGAATCCCAAGCCCCTGTTAAAAACAAATAAGTTACCATGTTCGTCTTTGTTAACGAAAGAGGCTGGGCTGTGCATACCACCATCTAGACAACTGAGTGGCTCCAGAAGGTCAGACATCACCAATTTCAACTGGAAATTTACCCTACCTACTCCATGGTACTCGATGGAGACAAACAAGCTCACTTTTTATATCCTAAATCAGTATCTTTGATCTTTTACCTCACAGGAGCAGTCATTTTGAATTCAGTATGTACCAGCATGGAAATTAAGCTGTGTTCTAGCTGGCAAACATATCTCTAAATATTTGTTATCTACTTATTTTAATGCTAGTTATTTCTTATAAGAACCATGTACACGTCTTAACCAGCAGTGCAATGTCTATATTTTTCCTACATAAATGTGGGCTACAGTATACCAAACAACTATTCAGGCTTTTTACGTATGAAGGTCCATTTCATTACAATGAGTATACTTCTGCCAGGATAACTGCTGTGACTGCTCTATCCACAAATGGCACCTTTGGTTATTACTACATGCTAGGTCAACAATAACTATTTTCTTGTAAATGTAGATGCAAACATAGAACTCAGGAAACAGGATCCCGTCCTTTTGGCAACAGCTCCACCTTCTGGACAAACCACAGATCAGTCCTCTAAACAGCTATTCTCTTTACAAGCAGAGATTATGTCTGTTTATTATAACCATCAAAATGCAGACTAAGCTGGTAAGAAAAGAAAAAAACTCCAGTTTCACACAGCTGAAGAGGAATGGATTAAGCTCGGTTGAAAGTGACACATTTTTTAGCTATTAGGCAAAAATATTGATACATTGTGAAATCGACAAAAAAAAAAAAGGGGGGGGGATTTTTGACTTACCGTAAAATCCATTTCTCTGATGTTCATTGATGGACACAGCTCCAGATCTTCTTAACCATTTGGGTTATACTGCCCCCTAGTAGGACACAAGGCAGAAAAAAAATCTGGGTAGTCCCAGGGGGTATACTCGCTCTCTCTGCTATAGGTACTTAGTTTTGTTACAAGCAGTGTCAGAAGAATTACAACTCCACAGAGGGGTGGGTGCTGTGTCTGTTAATGAACATCAGAGAAATGGATCTTACAGTAAGTCAAAAATCCCATTTTCTCTTTCGTTCATTGACGAACACAGCTCCTGATCTTCTTAACCATTGGGACGTCCCAAAGCAGTGTTAAACATAAGGGTGGGAACAGTGGAAAATAAACACCCAAGGCTAACTATAGCCAACCAGGTAAACAAGAGCTCAACCAAAACCACTGGAGACCACCTGAAAAAAACAATACACCCTAAAAGAGGACCAGGTCCTCTTAACAGCAGCCTGCAAAACCTTGCGGCCAAAGGAAGCATCCACAGATGTCAACACATCCACTTTATAAAACTTTGTAAAAGTGTGCACCGATGACCAGGAGACCACCTTGCAAACCTGCATCACTGACGGAAGGCCCAGGAGACACTAAGCTCCTTAGTAGAGTGCGCCTTGACAGGGAAAGGAGGAACCTGACCACTGATGAAATAGACCTGAACCACCGTCTGTCTTATCTATCTTGAAATAGTCGCAGAGGAAGCGGACAACCCTTTGCGAGGTCCATCTGTGAGCACAAATAGAGAATCTGATTTCCTGAAAGACTCCGTAGCTGCCAGGTACACCCCAAGGCAAGGCAATTTCTTTCAGATGTTTAGACCTGGGACAGAGAGAAGGCAACACAATGTTTTCATTCAAATTAAAGTCAGAGACCACCTTAGGAAGGAATGACGGACAGGGGCGAAGCACCACCTTATCCTTGTGAATCACCAAGGTACGCACCAGGGAGTGTGTGGCCAAAGGCCGTTGGAAGAAGACCACCAAAGCCGATGCCTGGCCCTTGATGGTACTCAAGGCCAAATCCTGTTCAACCCCCCCCCAGTTGAAGGAAGCACTTTTTGTGTCCAAACCCTTTAGCTAGGCCAAAACCCTAGCTAAAGGACTCAGTGACCGTCAGATAAACTCTTATCGCCTGAACCACATCCAGAGAGTGCAAGGCAATTTCCTTGGGATGCTTATGCTTAGGACATAAGGAAGGCAACACGATGTCTTCATTAAGATGAAAATCCGACACCACCTTAGGGAGAAAAGTTGGATTAGGTCGGAGGACCACTTTATCCCTGTGGACCATCAATATAAGGTGAACGACAGGACAGCATCGCCAACTCAGAGACTCTGCGAGCAGAAGTAATAGCCACGAGAAAGATAACCTTCTGTGACAAGGAAAGCAGAGATCTCCCTAATATTCTCAAAGGGAGGCTTTTGAAGAACAGGCAAAGCTAGATTGAGATCCCATGGAGGCAACGGGGATCTCCTCGGAGGAGCCAGATGACGCACCCCCTGAATAAAGGTGCGAATCAAGCTATTTGTAGCCAACTGACATTGGCCTTGGGTACTATCAAGGGCCAAGTGTCGGCCTTGGCTGTTTACTTCCAATCGCTGCTCAACCCCTTTCTGTAAAAAGGCCAAAACCCTAGCTATAGAAAACAAGCGAGGGTGCAGCTGCAGCGATTCACACCATGAAATGTATGCTTTCCACATACGATGATAGATCTTCCTGGACGTCGACTTCCTGGCCTTCAAAAGGATAGGAATCACTGAGACAGAGTGACCTTGATCATTCAACACCATGCTTTCAACAGCCAAGCTGTTAAAGCCAGCGACCATAAAGCAGGATGGAAGAACGGTCCTTGAGAGAGCAGATCTTCCCGGAGAGGAAGACGCCATGGAGGATCCACAACCATTTTTACCAGGTCTGCGTACAAAGACCACCGAGGCCAGTCTGGCGCCACCAGAACGACCGGAATGCTTTCCACCGCCACCCGGCGAAGAAACCTCGGCAGGAGTACGAGTGGAGGGAAGGCATAAATCAGACGATACCAGCTCCAAGGAGCCACCAGAGTGTCTGTGGCATTGGCCAGAGGATCCTGAAAACCTGGCCACAAACCGCTGAACTTTCCTGTTGAGGGAGGACACAAACAGACCCCCATCCGGAGTCCCCCACCGAACACACAGAAGATGAAACACCTCCGGATGAAGGGACCATTCCCCTTGATCCAACACCTGATGACTCAGGTAATCCGCCTGCCAATTCTCCACACCCGGAATGTGGACTGCGGAAAGATCTAGAACATTGGCTTCCGCCCAAACCAGAATCTCGGCCAACTCCTTGGCCACCAGAGCACTCTTGATGCCCCCTTGATGATTGATGTAAGCCACGGCCATGGCATTGTCCGACTAAACCGGAGAGCCACTTGGCCGACACGTCCAGTGAAGCAGGCAGAGCTTGATCGCCCTCAGTTCCAGAATATTGATAGACAGGGAAAAATCTTCCGGCGCCCAAGTCCCCTGGCACAGAGCTTCCCCAGCACTCCACCCCAGCCTGACAGGCTGGTGTCCGTGGTGACTACCGTCCAAACCACCGGTAGGAAGGATTTGCCCTGGCACAGGACAGGAGACTGGAGCCACAGAGAGATTCGACTTGGTGAGATGGCTCAACTGAATCTTCAGGTCCAATGACTGGGGATCCCTGTTCCATTTTGCCAGAATCTCCTTCTGCAATGGTCTAGAGTGAGACTGGGCAAACGGGACTGCTTCGAAGGCCGAGACCATCAGACCCAGGGCCCTCATGCAGACCCGAAAAAGAGGACTGATCTGTCTCCATCAGCAAGCGGACCGCCCTTTGGCGAGGGTCTTCCTCCCCTTGGACAAGCTTCAGAATTTGCAGAGTAGAGTCGAGGATCAGCCCCAGATAAGTGACCCGCACGGATGGTGTCAGAGCAGATTTTTTTAAATTGATCGTCCACCCGAATTCTTGAAGGGTCTGAATCGTGATAGAGACATTGCCCAGCAGATCCGAGTGGGAAACTGCTCGCAACAGAAGATCGTCCAGATATCCCACAATTGAGATACCTCGCTGACGTAACAAGGCCAGCACGGGGGCTAGGACCTTGGTAAAAACTCTGAGAGCAGAGGCGAGACCAAAGGGTAACACCACAAATTGAAAGTGCTGCTCTGCCACCGCAAAGCAGAGGAATCACTTATGTCCCTCGAATATAAGGACATGGAGATACGCATCCTTGATATCGATGGAGGCCAGAAATGGACTCCATTCGAAACTTCTGCACCCGCACAAAGCGGTTCAGAGCCTTGAGGTCCAGGATTGGACACACCTGGCCTCCATTCTGAGCACTGTGAACAGGTTTGAATAGAAACCTTGAGAGCGTTCCTGCGGAGGAACAGGCACAATCACCCCTTGAGCCAGGAGATATTGAACAGCCACCCGCCGATCCTGCAAACGCTCCGGAGACAGGTGGAGATTTGACTGAAAAAAACGTGTCCCCTGGCCGGGACCAGAAATCGATCTTGTACTTGGATCAAATCAGTTCACGAACCCAATCATCCTGAATGAAAGAAGTCCAGGGTCCCTGAAAGAAGCGCAGACGTCCCCCCACCCCTGAGACGGGTGTTGGCGCCCCTTCATGCTGAAGAGGACTTGTCAGCAGCACCGGACTGACCACCCTTGGGCTTGCCCCAATGCTTTTTAGCTCCTCCAGAAGCTCCGAAGGCTTACCTTTTTCTTGTGCCCCAGTGGCATGAAAAAGATGTTTGTGAGCAGCAAATGAAGGACCCCGCTTAGTACGGGGTGTCTTACCCTTGGAGGATTGAGGAAGAAGAGTACTCTCCCCGCCAGTCAAGCCCTTGATCAACTCATCCAATGAGTCGCCAAATAAAAAGCTCTCCCAAAAAGGGGAGATTAGCCAGGGCTTTCTTAGACGCTTGGTCAGCCGACCAGCTCTTCAGCCCAACCATTTGTCTTAAAGTGGAGTTCCACCCTATTTTTATACTTACCTCCATCTTCTCGCTCCGGGTCACCTGAAAAAGAAATGGATAATCGCATATTTTTTTTTTTTTTTACTTACCTCGTAGCGAAGAAAAAATACTTACCTTACTTCCTTCTTCCTCCTTCCTCGGCCGCGGCCCGTCGTCACTTCCTGGCTCTGCAATGATTCCTGGGAGCTGAACGTCATAGCTCCCAGGAATCATTGCGCCTGCACCGGCCCCGACGTCAGTTCCGGGTGGCGCGCGTCATCCCCTTCTAAACAGCTTCTGGGCATGCCCAGAAGCTGTAGAGGGATGACGCGCGCGACCCGGAAGTGACGTCGGGGCCGGCGCAGAGCATCGTGGGACCAAAGAAGGCGGAAGAAGACGCCGAAGGGGATCTCGCTGGCTTCAAGCTGCCCACATCTGAGATGGCAGCGCTGGACAAGACGTTTGCAAGGTAAGTATTTGTCCTAACAGGTAAGTGCAACCTGGGACAGATCAGAGGCTAGCCATTGTGGAATGTACTAGCCCTGACTGTCCCGGGGGTATTAAAAAAAAAAAAAAAAAATCCAGGGTGGAACTCCGCTTTAAGGCAAATTCCCACAGCCAACATCACACAGGAACACCAGAGCCTGGATCACCTGGTCCAAATGTTCCAGCTGTTCCGGAGGAACAGACATGGGGTCCAAAGACTCCCGCAAACCCCTTATCCATTCCGTCACTGTCTGGGAGACTAAAACACCACTCAGGGTGGAGTGGTGAGCCCAACGCAGGACGTGCTGAAGAAGCGTGCGTCGGCACGCGAAACGCGTTGAAGTCACGCGTTGGGCTCATCACTCCACAGCGCCTGCCCCCCACAGTGCCTTCTGGAACTCCTAAGACACTACATAGGCTAAGGATATACGGAAGTGGCAAGGACAGTGGAATCTACCCACATGAACTCTCGGCAATAGTCCAGCTCCAGCAGTGCCCGGCGAACTGTTTGAAACAGGTTTGAGTCCCGCCTGGAACGGTAATATTTTACCTATCAGCAACAGACATCCCCATTATTCTACTGCGGACTGGTAAGACTTCATGATATTAACCACTGCAGTGAAATGACAAGCAGGACTTGATTGCAGACTGTAGGCAATCGGTTCATCGGACTGTCTAGTTGATCGTCAGCCAGCAATCAGCACCTGAATTTGAACAAGTTGGGGGTTGCATTGAGGCTGGGACCATTTCTAACAAGCTGAGCATTGTGATATTCAATGATGGAGTTCATTAGCAGGGTGTGAGTCTATCCAGTTGTTGAATCATTTGCCCCCACCTTGCTGCATTCTAAATCTATAGCATTGTCCAGCATAGCGGAGCCAAATCGATAGATACAGATTTAAGTTCTTCACTGTGAGAGCGGTAAGGATGTGGAATTCTCTTCCACAAGCAGTCATATCAGCAGGGAGCATCGATAGTTTCAAAAAACTGTTAGATGTACACCTTAGAGACCACAACATACAGGGGTATACAATGTACGGTTAAAAGCAAACACACACACAAACATCATAGGTTGAACTGGATGGACTGTTGTCTTTTTTCAACCTCACTAACTATGTAACTATGTAAGTTGCAGCCATTATGTTGCTTATTGTTGATTCTAAGTGTCATATCATTTCAATATACTCACAACTAATCCTTGGAGTCTTGTAGGAGGTCTTTACCCTATAGCCTGAAAATTTGAGCGTGCATACAGCAACTAAATGATACAAGGGGAATTTGTCTGTCCCCATCTATTGGTGCCTAGCTGCCACAATTATTAATCATTTGATTATTTTCTCTTCTTTCAAGGTGACTTGCCTCCAGGAATTTGAGCTCTGTTTAAGATTTTGCATTAGGAGGACACGGGAAAACCTTCAAATGCTGAACCACTCCGTATTCTATAGTAATCTTTGGATTCAATTTTGCAATTGATTCTCCTTAGCCATTGAATACATTATCTGTTGGTGGGGACTGAGGCTTGGGTGGGGGAGGCATTGAGTGCAGGGTGGAGTGTTATGGAGCCCATTAGTGTTTTAAAGTGTATGTAAATGTGGTTATTCTTTGGTGGCGATCTCACAGGTCTTTTTTCAGTCAGACTGCAATATTGTGGCTGACTTTTTTATATTGTTGTTCTCAATAAAATGTAATTTTTGATTTTCTAAAACCAGTGTTGAGCTCACTTATTGCAACCCCTTTGTTCCTCTTTGTATTTTTGCTACTTCCACTACAGTGCATTCCCGCACTGCAGCTGAAGAGGACAGGTCCTCTTCACCATCTGATTGCGAGGACAGGGACCCCTCAGGTAGGGGAGCATCTGGGGCAACCTCATCAGCTTCTGAATCAGAGGAAAGCCCCAAAGATGGAGAAGGCAGCAGCCGTTTTCGGCTATCAACCTTTTTCATGACTAAATCAACTTTTGTCGCCAGGCTTTCCAAAGCTGCTCAAATCGCAGCCAGCGACTGTGATGCGGACTGTCCGGGAGTCGCATAGAATGGGTCTGAGGGTGAAATCACAGTTTGGTACTCCATATTGTAAGTTACAAAAAACAGAGTACTGTCGCTGTTTGCGGTTCCCACCACCGATCGCAGCGGTCTGCAGAGTCCCCCTTTAAAGAACACTAACAGCAGAGTGTGCAGGGATACGTCTGCAAGGACCTCGGTACTGTACCACCTCAGAGAAAAGTCCTCCTGATCGTTTCCAGCAGCATGGAGAAAGAGACAGGAAACGACCTCGGCCAGCAGCAGATAGCAGAGCACAGGAAGAATCGTTAGAGCGAGAGCAATAATTCTAGCTCTAGACCTCCTCTGTAACTCTAAACTGGTAACCTGTAGAAGTTTTTAAAGCGTTGCCTATGGAAATTTTTAAGTACCAATGTTTGTCACCATTCCATGAGCGTGCGCAATTTTGAAGCATGACATGTTGGGTATGAATTTACTTGGCGTAACATTCTCTTTCACATTATAGAAATAAATTGGGTTAACTTTACCGTTTTCTTATTTTAAAAAAATGGGATTTTTGACTTACCATAAAATCCATTTCTCTGATGTTCACTGACGGACACAGCTCATTATCTTCTTGATCATTGAGTTATATTTCCCCGTACAAGAGTAGGGCACTAGGCAGGAAAAAGCTTAACTACACATATGGGGCAGTCCCAGGGGGTATACTCCCACTCTCAGCTATAGGCACCCAGTTTTGTTACAAGCAGTGTCCGAAGAAAGCCAACTCCAAAGAGGGATGGGTGCTGTGTCTGTCAATGAACATCGGAGAAATAGATTTTATGGTAAGTCAAAAATCCCATTTTCTCTTCATTCATTGACACAGCTCCTGATCTTCTTGACCATTGGGACGTCCTAAAGCAGTGTCAAACATGAGGGGTGGGAATAGCAAGAAAAAATTCCCAAGGCAAAACCATAGCCAACCAGGTAACATGGAGCTCAACCATAAACAACTGGAGCTCACCTGAAAAAAACAATACACCCGTAAAGAGGACCAAGTCCTCTAAACAGCAGCCTGCAAAACCTTGCGGCCAAAAAAAGCATCCACAGATGCCAACACATCCACCTTATAAAACTTTGTGAAAGTGTGCACAGATGACCAGGTGGCCGCCTTGCAAACCTGCAGCACTGACGCTTGATGACGGAAGGTCCAGGAGGCACTAAGCGCCCGAGAAGAGTCCACCTAAACAGGGAAAGGAGGAACCTCACCCCTAATGGAATAGGCCTGAATCACCGTCTGTCTGATACATCTGGAAATGGTCGCAGCAGAGTCTGACTTCCTAAAAGACTCCATTGCTGCCAGGTAAACCCCGATTGCCCGAACCACATCCAGGGAATGCATGGCAATTTCCTTAGGATGTTTAGGCCTGGTACATAGGAAAGGCAACACAATGTCTTTATTCAAATGGAAATCAGAGACAACCTTTGGAAGGAACGACAGAAAGGGATGAAGAACCACCTTTGTCTCTTTGAACTACCAGGTAAGGTGAATGACAAGACAATGCCGCCAGCTCTGACAACCTGCAAGCAGCAATAGCCACCAAAAAGGCCACCTTCTGGGACAATGTAAGCAGGGGAACCTCCTGAATATTTTCGAAGGGAGGTTTCTGGAGAACTGGACCATCAAATTGAGGTCCCACGGCGGCAATGGAGGCTGTACTGGAGGAGCCAGGTGTCGAACTCCCTGGATAAAAGGTACGCACCAATGGGGCGTGTCCTGGATGTGAGCCGCGCTGGACGCTCAGACCTAGAGCTCCGCCGCACCTCCACTTCAATCTGAAGCCATCTGCGCGGATAAAGCCAAAAACCACAAACTAACCACCTCTACGGATTCTACATCCTACAAGGAACCGAACGGTGCCCTTATCGTAGCCCTGACTGGCTGGATCATCTCACGCCGGAACCCGCGGCCTACTCGCAGGGCTGCCGCCATCCAGCGCACCGCCACTCGAGTAGCGGATGTCAGAAACTGGGCCTAGTGTGACCACCGAGCCATCCGACTCCATGTAAGTCAGCTCCTCCTATGAGACCAGGGCGATCAACAGTTTAAAAGAGACCCGCTCTGCTTAATCTACTTACCGCCCGCCACCGCACCATCCCCCCCACCCACTCGGAGATGCCACGCAGCCGCCGGGAACCTCCACAGACACATAAATTACACTTCTTCTTCCCAGCCATGCAGGCCAGCCTCTGCTCCATCCTCAGCAGGCAGCTCTCCACGGATTTAGGACACAGGGCCAGGACTCTGGGGCCACAACACTCACTGGGGATGCCTCCCCAGCTCCAGAAGCAGCTCCCTCTCCACTAGGCAGCCCTGCAAAGTCCAAGCCAAGGAGGGATACACGTGAAGAAACAGCACACAACTCCTGGGCAGAGATGAGGGATACAGACACAGAGAACTCAGTAAGGTTATATCTAGGCCACTGTTCCTGATCTTTGCTGACAGTATTATGACAGGAACTGTACCAGGTGATTGGAGAAAAGCTAACGTGATCCCAATATTCAAAAAAGGGCAGAGGCATATCCCAGGTAATTATAGGCCAGTCAGCCTGACGTCAATAGTATGTAAACTTCTGGAGGGGATGATAAGGGACTATATCCAGGAGTTTGCTAAAATCAATAATATCAGCAGTAATCAGCACAGGTTTACAAGGGGCATTCCTGTCAAACCAATCTGTTAACATTCTACGAGGAAGTTAGCAGTAAGCTAGACAGTTGGAGACCTATGGATGTGGTGTACATGGATTTTGCTAAGGCGTTTGATACAGTTCCCCACAAACGGTTTATTTATAAATTAAGGTCCACAGGCATCGACCACAAGCTTTGCACTTGGATACGGAACTGATTAAAGGGGCGTGTCCAAAGAGTGGTAGTAAATAATGTATACTCGGACTGGTCTGAGGTGGTAAGTGGGGTACCCCAAGGCTCAGTTCTGGGTTCAATTTTGTTCAATGTATTCATAAATAGCATTGAGGACAGGGTCAGTAGCTCGATCTCAGTGTTTGCAGATGACACAAAATCGAGCAGGGCAATAACATTACATCGGGAGGCAGAAATCTTGCAGAATGACCTGAACAAAATAACAAGAGTGGGCAACTACATGGCAAATGAGGTTTAATGTGGATAAATGCAAGGTATTGCACTTAGGGACTAATAACGCAATAGCAAATACACGCTAGGGGGGGAACCTCTGGGGGTATCCAAAATGGGGAATGATCTGGGAGTCTTAGTAGCAGATAGACTTAGCAATAGTATGCAATGTCAAGCTGCGGCTGCCAAAGCCGGCAGAATATTAGCATGCATAAGGAAGGGGATGTATTCCAAAGACAAAACTATAATACTTCACATTTACAAATCACTGGTTCGCCCACATCTGGAGTATGCTGTCCAGTTCTGGTCACCAGAACTCAGAAGGGATGTGTTGGAGCTGGAGAGAGTACAGATAAGGGCAACAAAACGTATAAGGGGATTAGAGGACCTTAATTACGAAGAGAGTTTAGAAATGCTTGATTTATTCTCCCTAGAGAAGAGACGCCTGAGAGGGGACATGATAGCAAATTACAAATACCTCAACAGTGATCAGAGCATGGAAAAAAAACGATTCATTCGCAAGGATTGCATGAGGACACAAGGCCATACAATGCGATTGGAGAAGCGTTTTAACCTCAGGCTACGCAGGGGGTTCTTTATAGTAAGGGCTACAAGACTATGGAATTCTCTACCAGAAACGGTAGTAACTGTGGGAAGTATGGCTACATTTAAAAGACTCTTGGACACACATCTCAAGGATAAAAACATTCAGGGGTATGGGAAATGATTCACACTTACACAGGTTGAACTGGATTAACCTCAACTACTATGTAACTAAGACCCTTTCTGGGATGGATACAGGCACTCCAGATACTATTGCCACAATCCCCACTACAGGGCAACCCATTTCTGACACTACTCTTAGGGATATGCTCATATCACTAAGAGCTTCCCTTCAAGCTGACTTGCTACAGGGCATTACCCATTGCAGGACAGAAGTGCGTGTTTTAGATACCAGAGTTTCTAGAATGGAGGAACAGATCTCTGAGTGTGGAGATGTGGGGTAGTGCTGCGCTACCTCTTGCGTACTAGACATGGTATAGCAAATAAAAGCCCAAAAAAATGTCTCTATTGGTCAGGTAGGCAATGTGTGGTTAAATCAAGTGTAAACCATCTCATAAATAAATAGACTAGATATACAAAATGTAATACTGATAAAAAATAAATATGAAGATAAATGAATAATGCACGTGCAATAATAAAGTGCTTGAGGATAGTGCAAAATCTGATTGAAAAGGTGCCTAGTGCTATAATAGCCAAAAAGGGCCTGGAACATTAATACATAATAGATGGTATAAAAATTATAATATTGGTGTCGGTATACACGTGTGCAAAGTGGTGGTGCTAATACTCACAAATAAATCAAAAAAGCAGGTCTTGGCTCATTAAAAAATGCACATAATCCCAAATAATATAGCCAACACGTCTTGATACAATAAAAGCAATATAGTAATAATATCTGTTCACTTTTTCAAATTAAAGTGCATGGTGCAGGAATCTTGAGAATGGAAAAACCGCATAGGTCTCTTCAATTGTGATCTTTGTGATGGTAATACTTTGTGCTAAGCCGAATGCTGGTGATAATTGATCAGAGGTAAGCATGCAGATAGGTATTACCAGGTTCCTCCAAAGAAAGTGCAGGTGATGGACTGTGTGGTTGGCCTCTCACCTGTCACTTTCTTGTATAAAGCCTTATGCCCCATACACACGTGCAGATTATCTGCAGACTTTTGTCTGCAGACTTACCAAAACCATATAATATGAGGTCAAACCTAAACACTTTCAATTTGTATGCAATCCGGCAGGCCCTTGCACTACATAGAAAAGGTAAGTCTGCAGACAAAAGTCTGCAGATAATCTGCACGTGTGTATGGGGCATTAGAGTAGATAATGGCTGCAGGGTTCCAGGGATGGGTCTCTCTCACGAAGTCGCGTGACGCAACGTGTAGGACACGGAGACACCGAAGTGACCTATCAGGAAGAGACGCACCTATACTTTACCTATACTACTGCGCTTTTGATCGCTATCTTATATGTGAGTTACTATTGTTTTATTTAAATAAATATTTGGATATACTACACCATGAGAGGCTTTGTATTTGTACCCTACTACTGAGAGAATCGCCAGGAGTAGCGGAGAACCCCGCCAGGGCCCCATCTTTAGGATCATAGGAGAGCCACCTCCACAGTATGATCACTAGATGAGGGTATTGCCCTCCTTAAAACCTGGAACATTCTCTTGCAGATGCACACCCCCCCCTGGGCCTCCACACCACTGCAACCATCAGGCAATGTGGTCCACAGTCCCTCCAAGACGACCGCCTCCTCTACCTGAGGTCCCTTGAATGATTATACTGAACCTCTACCAGATATGCAAAGTTCCCTGGTCTCTTTTAAAGGTCTGGCGCCTTAACTTCGTTTTTGAGCAATTCTGCTCAACTTCCCCCTTACTATGACACAGGTTTCACTGCCCGAAGCCCTAATCCTTAGGCCTCCTGTTTGAGGCTCCCCCTTTCACCTTCCCGGTTCCACATGGGGTTACGTACTTAATTTTCTACAAAACCTGCTTCATCCACACAAGAACTGTGCCCTCTATACAATGGTTGCATATGATTTACCATTCTTGATACGCTGTCCTCCATTGTGCCTTCTCGGTTCTGCAATGAGAGCTCTTCACCACCACAACAGACAAGAAATCGCACGCTCGTCCTTCCCCTCCAAGGCCTACCTACAGACCCACATCATTCCACTCATTTGGCATACCGATGGGACTTAAACTGCTAACTTTGAATGCCAATGGCCTCAACAATCCGGCCAAGCGCAGGACTATCTGGAGAGAAGAGGCGAAACACAGCGCTGATATCCTGACAATTCAGGAAACTCACTTCCAAAGAGACGCTATCCCGCACTGTGAGCACCCTGCCTACCCTCACATCTTGCTGTCGTCAGCTCCTGTCAAGAAACAAGGTATTCTTCTGGCTATTAAGGACTCTGTTGACTTTGTGCTACACGAATCTCACATCGACAAAGATGGTAGATATATAATCCTCATTTGTTCTGTCGATAAAATGTTGTTGAATATTGTATTGTTATACGCTCTTTAAATGAAAACGTTTCAAAAAAGTCTCAAGGGTGCGCAAGGGGAACCTTGTTTTTATGCAGGGACTTCAATGTTGTGCCTGATCCCAAATTAGATGCATCCTCCATGGGCAGAGGTCGTCTCCCCTCCATACACGGACTACTGCACAGGGAGAATCTCTATGACCTGTGGAGACGCTTACACGTTAATGAATGAGACTTTACCTTTTACTCTCATAGAGACAAATCATATTCCAGAATAGATTTAGTGCTAGTCGATAAATGGCTCCTCCAGAAGGTGTCATCTGTCGATATTCACGACATAACGTGGTCGGACAACGCTGTGGTAACAACCACTTTGACCTAGGCCCTGTGGCCCCCGTCACTCGCATTTGGAGGTGTAACAATAAGGTGGTCCAAGACCACGAACATGCCAAGTTACTGAAATGACACCTTGACACATTCTTTTCTGCCAATGATAACCCTGATGTTTCCAGCACCACCCTTTGGAATGCCCACAAGGCATATGTACATGGCATTCTAATACAATCAAGGGAAAAGAAGAAATATCAACACGCACTTTCCTCTATCTTTGACGAAATACAGAATAATTTGACCCCCATACCTCCTTAAATTGATCCAGGATCTTCCGTCGTCCCCCTCGCCCCCACGTGAACCCCTTGCAGCCCATAAAGTCACCATTCTCAAGCCGGGAAATACTGATACACCGGCGAATTTCGCTACTTGATCTAGACATTAAGATTTACGCAAAATGAATAGCAAATACGCTGGCAACATTCATGCCGTCTTTAACCACATAACGACCGCCCATCGCAGTATTACTGCAGCAGGCAACCGCTCCTGGGCAAAGCGACGTTATACTACGTTGCTCGCTCAGGAGACTCTAGGGGAGCTGGGGAGCCAGTGCGTGGGACCAGGGGCTCCGATGGCCGCCGGCCACTCACGATCTCCCGCAGCTGAGAGAGAAGGACAGACGGCTGATGTAAACACAGCCGTCTGTCAATCTCCCTGAAGTGATCACAGAGGCTGTGATCCTGCTATATAGGATCGCATGTCTCTGTGATTACTTCACAAGCCATGCCCCCTTACAGTTACAATCACGCCCCTAGGGACACATTTAACCCCTTGATCACACATATTGTTAACCCCTTCCCTGCCAGTGTAATTTTTACAGTAACAGTGCAAATTTTTAGCACTGATTACTGTAGTAATGTCACTGGTACCCCCAAAAGTGTAAAAAATGTCGGGGACCGATCTGTCCACCGCAATGTCGCAGTCCCGCAAAAAAAATTGCAGATCGCCATTACTAGTAAAAAAAAAAAAAAACACAACAATAAAAATGACATAAATCTTTCCCGTAGTTAGTAAACGCAATAACTTTTGCGCAAACCAATCAAAAAACGCTTATTGCGATTTTTTTTTTTACCAAAAATATGAAGCAAAAAACAAATTGGCCTAAAATGTTAAAATTTTGATTTCTACATTTTTTTTTTGAGAATTTCATATAAAAATGTGAAAAGTATTGTAATTTTTTCAAATTTGTCGCTCTTTTTTTGTTTATAGTGCAAAAAAATAGAATTTTTGTAAGAACTTACCGTAAAATTATTTTCTCTGAGTCCTCTGACAGTCGCCGCACACTCATACAATCTGTACGTCTGGGTATTGGTCTTAGCCACAGGAGTAAGCTAGGCAGAAGATTTTGTTAGAATATACACAAAATCTTTGTATAGACACACCTACAGGGGGCTGTCCCTCTGGTCCAATACCCCCATTTGGCTGCATTCCCAATTCAGTTTGGTAGCAAGCAGTATAGAGATCCATGAACCCCAAAAGAGGGGTGGGGGGGCAGCGACTGTCAGAGGACTCAGAGAAAATAATTTTACGGTAGATTTTTATAAAAATTCTATTTTCTCTTACGTCCTCTGATAGTCGCCGCCCACTCATACAATCTGCACGTCTGGGACGTCCTAAAGCAGTTTAGATGTGAGGGGTGGGAAACGTAACCGTCAAAAGGCAACGCAGCACCCAGGTCAGAGAAAAGAACCTTATCGGAACCAGAAAGGTAAAACACTGGGTAACAAGAAAGCTCAACAGGAGCGGAAAAACCCAGGAAAGCAAAGTAAACAAGGGGAGAAAACCCCAACAGAAGGAGACAGGCTAAAAACTATCCTGTCTCCGCTAAGGCACTGCCGTACTCAGAACTTTGCGGCCAAAAGGGGCATCTGCTGATGCCAGGACATCAAGTTTGTAAAATTTGGTAAAGGTATGCATGAACGACCAGGTCGCCGCCTTGCACACCTGAGTCTCCGACGCCTGATGGCGGAAGGCCCAAGACGCACAAATCGCTCTGGTAGAGTGCGCTGTGACAGGGAAAGGCGGAACCTGATCCCTAATTGAATAGGCCTGTACAAACGTCTGTCTGATCCATTTGGAAATGGTTGCCGCAGATGCAGCTGTACCCTTCCGAGGTCCCTCAGGAAGGACAAAAAGACAATCCGACTTTCTGAAAGATTCAGTAGAGGACAGATAAACCCTGATCGCCCGAACCACATCCAAGGAATACAAGGCAAACTCCTTAGGATGCTTAGGCTTCGCACACAGCAAAGGCAAGACAATGTCCTCGTTGAGATGAAAATCTGAAACCACCTTCGGAAGGAAGGACTGATGAGGTCGTAAGACCACTTTATCCCTATGAAAAACCAAATATGGGGAGCGGCAAGATAGTGCCGCCATCTCAGACACTCTGCGAGCAGATGTGATCGCCACCAGAAAGGCAACTTTCCGTGACAGCACAGGCAGAGGAATCTCCTGGATGTTCTCAAAGGGAGGACGTTGCAAAACGGACAGAACCAAAGGGTGCCCTCCTAAGGGGAGCCAGATGACGCACCCCTTGAATAAAGGTGCGGATCAAGGAATTTGACGCCAAGGGGCGCTGAAAGAGAATAGCCAGCGCAGACAACTGGCCCTTAATAGTGGTCAACGCAAGACGCTGCTCCACACCAGTTTGCAGGAAAGCTAACACTCTCGCCACCTAAAAGGAGCAGGGATGGAACCCCTGCGATTCACACCAGGCGAAATAACCCTTCCAGGTACTATAATAAATCTTACTAGACGAGGCCTTCCTGGCCTTGGAGCAAGGTAGGAATGACCGCCGACGAGAGACCTCTGTCTCTCAAGACCTGGCTTTCAACAGCCACGCCGTCAAAAGCCAGCGACTGTAAAGCAGGATGGAAGATCGGCCCCTGAGACAGAAGATCGTCTTGCAGTGGGAGCCGCCAGGGAGGCTCGACGACCAGTTGCATGATGTCCGCGTACCAAGACCGGCGTGGCCAGTCTGGGGCCACTAGAATCATCAACCTCGGTTCCGAGACCAACCTGCGAAGGAATCTGGACAACAACTGAATCGGGGGGGGGGGGGGAGGCATAAATCAGCCGATACCTAGTCAAAGGCACCACTAGGGCGTCCGCCAGAGGGTCGCGTGTTCTTGCCACGAACCTTCCCACCTTGTTGTTTAGACGAGACACGAACAGATCCCTGTTCGGGGATCCCCACCGCGCACACAGCATCTGAAACGCCTCTGAGTGGAGGAACCATTCCCCTTGGTCCAGGGTCTGGCGACTCAGATAGTCCGCCTGCCAGTTCTCCACACCCGGAATGTGAATTGCCGAAATCGCCGGGACCTGCGCCTCGGCCCAAGACAGAATCTCGGCCACTTCTTTGGTCGCCCGGGCACTCCTGGTGCCCCCTAGGTGATTGATGTAAGCCACCGCAGTTGCGTTGTCCGTCTGCACACGCACTGGGCAGCCCCGCAGACGATCCGACCAACGAAACAAACAGAGCCTGATTGCTCGCAGTTCCAAGACATTTATCGGCAGGGAGGATTCCCCCTCCGAGCAAGTGCCCTGGGCAGACAAATTGCCCAGAACTCTACCCCAGCCCGACAGGCTGGCGTCCGTGGTGACCACAGTCCATAGCAACGGTCGAAAGGACTTGCCGTCCGTCAGAGCCGGAGACTGGAGCCACCACAGGAGATCCGATCTCACTCGCCTGAAGAGATCTTGTGTGAAACTGTGCAAATGGGATCGCCTCGAAAGCCGACACCATCAAGCCCAAAGAACGCATGCAGGTCCGAAGAGAGGAGGACTCGTTGTCCCTGAGGAACCTTACCTCGTCCTGCAGGATCTGGAGTTTGTCCTCCGGAAGAAAGACCTTCGCCTGGGCAGAGTCCAGAATCATCCCCAGGTAAGGGAGACAAACAGAAGGGGACAAGGTCGACTTCTTAAAATTGATGGTCCACCCAAACTCCTGGAGCGTCTGAATCGTGATCGACAGATCGCGCAACAGAGTGGCACTGGAGCTCGACCTTAACAGGAGATCGTCCAAGTAACCGAGGATGGCAATCCCCCGTACCCGTAACAAGGCTAGAAAAGGAGCAAAAACTTTGGTAAAAACTCTTGGAGCCGAAGCGAGGCCGAAAGGCAACGCCACAAACTGGTAATGCTCCTCCGCTATCGTGAATCGGAGGTACTTCTGATGACCCACGTAAATAGGGATGTGTAGATACGCCTTGAGGTCGATGGAAGCCACCACTGACCGGAGGGACTCCATTCGCAACTTCTGAACCCGCACAAAGCGGTTTCGAAACTTGAAGTCCAGAATCAGACGCACCTTGCCCTCCTTTCTGGGCACCGTGAACAGATTTGAGTAAAAAACCCCGAAACCTGTCCCGCAGTGGAACTGGGACAACCATCCCATTGGGCGAGGAGATCCTGAACCACCCGATGGAGACCAACGCAGTACCCACATCAGAGAAAGGAACCTTACCACAGTAAGAGAACCAACTGGGCAACAGGAAAAACGTGCTCAACAGGAGCAACAACCCAGAAAAACAAGTAACCCAGGGGTAACACACCCCAATAACCAAGGGCCAACAAAAAAACAAGGGTCCCTAGGAAACTGCCGCACTGAGAACTTTATGGCCAAAGGAGGCAGCAGCCGATACCTGAACATCCACCTTATAGAATCTTGAGAAGGTGTGAACGGACGACCAAGTCGCCGCCTTACACACCTGGGCCACAGAAGCCTGATGACGGTAAGCCCAAGACGTATTTAAAGATCTGGTAGAGTGCGCCTTCACAGGGAAGGGAGGAACCTTCCCCTTCAAGGCATAGGCTTGCTCAATGATCTCCCTGATCCATTTGGCGATGGTCGCAGCCGACGCCGCCATGCCCTTCCGAGGTCCCTCAGGAAGGACAAAGAGGGAATCCGACTTGCGAAAGGATTTAGTGGACGACAGGTAAACCCTGATCGCCCGGACAACATCCAAGGAATGTAAGGCAACCTCCTTCGAAAGCTTAGGCTTCGCGCACAGCGAAGGCAAGACAATGTCTTCATTAAGGTGAAAATCCGAGATCCTTTTCGGAAGAAAGGAAGGGTTAGGTCGCAGGACCACCTTATCCTTGTGAATCACCAGGTATGGAGAGCTGCAGGACAAGGCCGCCAGCTCCGACACCCTGCGAGCCGAAGTGATCGCCACCAAAAAGGCAACCTTCTTGGACAACAGAGACAACGAGATCTCCCTGATCTTTTCAAAAGGAGCCTGTTGTAACACGGACAGAACCAAGTTCAAGTCCCACGGAGGCAAAGGTTCCCTCCTAGGAGGGGCCAAATGTCGCACCCCCTGAACAAAAGTGCTAACCAATGAATTAGATGCCACAGGACGTTGAAAGAGAACGGCCAGAGCAGAAATCTGACCCTTAATCGTGGCCAACGCCAAACGCTAGTCCACTCCAGTTTGGAGGAAAGCCAACACTCTTGACACCGAGTATGAGCGAGGGGAATACCCCCTGGACTCACACCAGGCAAAATACGCTTTCCAAGTACGGTAGTAAATTTTACCCGAAGAGGCTTTTCTAGCCTTGATCAAAGTGGGAATGACCTCAGGGGAGAGACCCCTATCCTTCAGGACCTGGCTTTCAACAGCCAGGCCGTTAAAGCCATCGACTGTAAAGCAGGATGGAATATCGGTCCTTGAGATAGAAGGTCTTCTCGAAGCGGCAGACGCCACGGAACGTCGACTCCCAGATTTACAAGATCTGCGTACCAAGACCGGCGAGGCCAGTCCGGTGCCACCAGAATCACTGTGTGCGGTTCCGAGGCCAACCTGCGAAGGAGCCTGGACAGCAGCTGAATCGGTGGAAAGGCATACAGCAGACGATACTGATGCCAGGGCGCCACTAACGCGTCTGAGGCGTCTGCCCGAGGATCGCGTGTCCTTGCCACAAACCTTTCCACCTTGTTGTTCAGACGAGACGCGAACAGGTCCACATCTGGGGAACCCCACTTCTCGCACAACATCTGGAAGACATGCGGGTGAAGGGACCATTCCCCCTGGTCCAGGGTCTGGCGACTCATAGTCCGCCTGCCAGTTCTCCACCCCCGGAATGTGGACTGCAGTTATCGCCGGGACGTGCGTCTCGGCCCAAGACAGAATGTCGGCTGCTTCCCGAGCCGCTCGGGCACTCCTGGTGCCCCCTTGATGGTTGACGTAGGCCACCGCGGTGGCAATGTCCGTCTGAACCCGAACTGGATGGCCCCGAAGCCGGTCCGTCCATCAAAGAAGGCAAAGCTTTATCGCCCTCAATTCCAGAATGTTGATCGGAAGGGAGGACTCCTCCTCCGACCAAGTTCCCTGGGCGGACAAAACGCCCAGAACACCACCCCAGCCCGACAGGCTGGCATCCGTGGTGATCACCGTCCACAAAAACGGACGAAAAGACTTGCCCCCCGACACCGCCGGGGACTGGAGCCACCACAGAAGATCCCTTCTGGTGCAGTGGCTCAACGAGATCCGCAGATCCAGGGATTGCGGCCGCCCGTCCCACTCGGCAAGAATCTCCGCTTGGAGACCTCGCTTGTGAAACTGGGCAAAGGGGATCGCCTCGAATGCCGAGACCATCAACCCTAGACATCTCATGCATGTCCGGAGAGACGAGTGCTGGTTGTCCCTGAGGGACCTGACCTCGTCCTGAAGAGTCCGAAGCTTGTCTTCCGGCAGGAAAACCTTCGCTTGGACAGAGTCCAGAATCATTCCCAAGTAGGGAAGGCGAACCGAAGGACACAGAGTCGACTTCGGAACGTTTATAGTCCAACCGAACTCCTGCAGAGTACGCATCGTGGTGGACAGGTCGGTCACCAGGCTCTGACTGGCGTTTGACCGTATCAGGATATCGTCCAGATACCCCAAGACAGCAATGCCCTGTCCTTGCAACAGGGCCAGAACCGGCGCCAGCACCTTGGTAAAAACCCGCGGAGCCGAAGCGAGACCGAAAGGCAACGCCACGAATTGGTAATGATCCTCCGCAATGGCGAATCGAAGGTACCTCTGGTGACCCTCGAAAATGGGGATGTGCAGGTACGCATCCTTCAGATCGATGGAGGCCATGAATTCCCGGACTCAGGGCAGCCACCACTGAGCGCAGGGATTCCATGCGGAACTTGCAAACCAGCACAAAGCGGTTCAGAGCTTTCAAGTCCAGAATCGGACGCACCTTGCCCTCCTTTCTGGGCACAGTGAACAGATTGGAGTAAAACCCCCGAAATCTGTCCCGATGAGGCACCGGGACCACCACCCCCTGGGCCCGCAGGTCCCGCACCGCCAGGTGCAGATCCTGCAAGCGCTCCGGAGACAGCTGAAGATTCGAGGGAAAAAATCTGCCCGCCGGCCGAGAGAGAAATTCGATCTTGTAACCAGATCGAACGATTTCCTGAACCCAACTGTCCCGAATGCGGGTCAGCCAAGGTTGTAGAAAACCGCGCAGACGTCCCCCCACCCCAGAAACAGGTGAGGGCGCCCCTTCAGGCGGAAGTGGTATGGGAAGTTGACCCAGACTAGCCGGACTTCTGCTTCCCTGCCCACGGCTTCTTCTGGGAGCCTTGGCCTTTGAAGGGCTTGCCCTTGGATTGTGACCGAAAGGCACGAAAAGGACCCCTGAGAGGGCCTAGATGAGGAATTCCGTTTACCACGGAAAGACTTATGCTTGTGAGACTGGGGCAGGAGAGTACTCTTGCCCCCCGTAACCCCTTTTATCAGAGTATCCAAAGCCTCGCCAAAAAGGCGAGATCCCGCGTAGGGAAAATCCGCCAGCGTCTTGCGAGAAGATTGGTCGACCGACCAATTCTTCAGCCAAATCAGACGACGGTTCAGTATCGCCACGCTGGACAGGCGCGCAGCCAAGGGAGCCAAATTCAAGTCCGCATCGCACAGGTACATGACACCCTGATGGATCTGGTCCACCATAGCCAACGTGGCAGGCGAAGCCGAATCAGCCACCAAGGTGCGCCTGAGCATCTTAGTCCAATCTGCAACAGCCTGTGCCGCCATAATGGAAGCAAAAATAGGCTTCAGCATAGAACCAGCAACCATATAGGCATGACGGGCAAGAGACTCCATTCTCCTGTCCGTAGGGTCCCGGAAAACCGGGGTATCCTCAGAAGGCACCGCAGTAGCCTTGTTCAAAATGGCCACCGCGTGATCCACCTGAGGCGCCACACACCAACGCTCGTCGGTGGAGGGCGCAAACGGATAGAGCAGCTTAAACTTATTTGGCACAGTAAAGGGCTTTCTTTAAATTGCGCCACTGTTCATTAACCGTATGGTGAAATTCAGCAGGACAGGGAAAAACCTGCGCTGATTTGCGAGTCCTCTGCGTTCCAAAGGAGGACACCCTAGCAGGAGGAGTAGGCTCATCCTCCAGGTGCAAGGTATCTTTTATGGAAGTAATCAGCTCATTCATGAGTGCAAGCTCTTCAGGCGAGCCAGGGGGAGAAACATCAACCCCCTCCACCTCTGCCTCCCCCTCGGACCCCAGAAGGTCCAAAGATGAGCGGGACCCCGAGAAAGGTACGCCAGCCACAGCAGCCACATCGCCCTCTGAATCAGAGGAAACGGACACCCTGGCCCTTTTTGCGGATCGTTCAGCCATCAGCATCTGCACCTGAGACACTAAGGAAGCCACTACAGCGGTCAGATCGGCCCCCTCGGGGGGTGCAGCAGCCCCCTGGTCCCCCATCAGGGCGGGGGGAAACTTGCTATCCTGAGAATCCATGCCCCAGCACAGAAAAGTAATAAGGGTACTGGCCCTTTAATAGCACGGCGAGCGCAGCCCACCGCACACTACTGTATGCACCGACCCCGCAGGGATAGATAACACTGAGCAAGGAATAACAGGACAAGAAGGTAAAAACCTGGAGAGAGCACAACAGCCTGCTGCCACCGATCGCTGTTCCCAGAGAAAGAGGAAGTGATGCAATGCTGGCTGACTGATATAGCCTATTGAAGGCTCCAGCAAAATGGCCGCTCGGCTGGGGGAGAAGGCTACAAGAAAATGGCGCCGACATGTGCTCGGACGAGCACCGCCCTCCAAAATGACGGTGAATGGCGCCAAAACACGGCGCTGCACAGGGACAGGGCCGGTCACAGTATTCAGGCAAAGAAAAAATGGCGGATCGCCGCAGCACACACACATGTCTGCACACAAACTGCACCCAGAGCATAATTCACAGCAGAGCAGGATGGCCCCCCCTCACAGCCCACAGGCAGTGCAGCCACACAGGGATCTGATAGGGAGCCCGCAGTTACACAGACATGGGGGGTACTACACAGTCACAGACTGACACCCACACAGAAGGTGCTTACCGTACCAGATGGCGTGGGGAGCCGTCTCCAGCGGCAAACCGCTATCAAGGCAGACAGGGAGTGCCGCAGCCAGGACGCTGGTGAACTGCAGCCACAGACCGCAGTATGGCGTCCAGTGAGGTAGCCACCTCACAGGCAGCATCCCTGCAGCGAACAGGGATGGGTCATTCAATGTGCCAGGGCAAACCTAAGCTGAACGCTCGATGGCAGGCTGGGGATCCATCTGGCTCTCAGCCCTGGGATCAAGGGCGGCCAGTCCGAGACCCAGCTCCGCATGACGATTCTTCATCCGAAGATCCCTAAAACTAAGGCTGACAAAATAACAGCTAGTAAAGAAAAGAAAAAATACTTGAAATAAAATCAAAAAAGGGTAGAAGGCTGAGACTGAGCCCCAGCACAGGAAAGCCAGCTACTCCTAAGCTAGGCAAGATAAAACAGAGTTGGGAATGCTGGTGCAGGGAGGTATTGACTGAGGGGACAGCCCCTAGGGGTGTGTCTATGTTAAAAGCTTTTGTATTAACAATTCTTGTTGCCTAGCTACTCCTACGGAGCAAAGGTCAATACCCATTGGTGAGGACTTGGAGGGGGCAGCGACTGTCGGAGGACGTAAGAGAAATTACGTGTTAAATTGCGCCATTGTTCATTCACGGTATCGTGAAACTCCGCGGGACAGGGAAAAACCTGACCCGATTTCTGGGCTTTGCGGGTCCCAAAGGAAGACCGCTTACCCGACAGGTGGGGCTCCTCATCTAAATTTAAAGTGTCTTTTACAGAGCTACGAGCGTAGACATCGCAGCGCGTTCCTTTGCTGATCCGGAGGGGGAATCTTCCTCCTCCACATCCGACTGAGAGGACTGATACCCCTCAGGGGGTACACTGTCCGTGGCAACCAAATCTGGCTCTGAATCAGAAGACTGAGAGGACATCTGCCTTTTCTTAGAAGCCCGGTCAGTCATCAACAAATCCACTTTAGACGCTAAAGTCGCAAGTGCAGCAGTAAGTGAGACTATAGCAGAGGAGTACCTGAACCCTCCACCAGATCTGGGGGGAATTTGCTATCCTAGGCCTCCATAATAGAAATCTCAAAATTAAATTACACTGGCCCTTTAACCACTTAAGCCCCAGCCCTATTTCGGACACTTTTTGTTTACAAGTTAAAACCAGTATTTTTTCCTAGAAAACTATTTAGAACCCCCAAACATTATATATATTTTTTTTAGCAAAGACTCTGGAAAATAAAATGTCGGCCGTTGCAATATTTTTTGTCACGCAGTATTTGCGCAGCGGTCTTTAAAACGCCATTTTTTGGGAAAAATTTTGAAAAATCACATTTCACTGCATTTAAAAAATACTAAACAGTAAAGATAGCCCATTTTTTTTGTATATTGTGAAAGATGATGTCACGCCGAGTAAATAGATACCCAACATGTTATGGTTTAAAATTGCGCACACCTGTGGGATGGCGACAAACTACGGTCAATAGAGATCTCAATAGGCGATGCTTTAAATTTTTTTAACGGTTACCAGTTTAGAGTTAGCGTAGCTCTTTTTTTAAATGTATTGCTCACGCTCTGGCGATCGCGGCGATACCTCACATGTGTGGTTTGAACAGCGATTTAATTTGCGGCTCGACTTCCGTATACGTTTTTTTTTGTGCGCGAGCTAACGGTGACGGGGGCGGCTAAATTTTTTTTTTTTTTTAACTTTATTACAGGTTTTAAAAAAAAAAATCTGATCACTTTTATTGCTGTCACAAGCAATGTAAACATCACCAATATGCAGTGACAGGTACAAGACCCTAGACCCCTCCACTACACTTCCAGGTATGCAAAACGCCGAAAACAGCGTTTTTGCATACAGCCGTTTTTTAAATTTGCCACCTTTTGCAGCACAGTAACCCGGAAGTGACGTCATGGACGCCGCCTCCGGGTTCCGTCATCGGAGACCCAATCAAAGCCGTTTCCGGGTTTGATCGGGACTCCCTCCAGCCGGCGGACGTGCCGGCTGGGTGCTCGGGGCTCCTGGTGGGACTGGAGTCCCGAGCAAAGTCACGGAAGGCGGCGGGACGTCCCCTCCTGCTCACCCGGGTAACGACCAAGCGGCTCCCGAGCCGCATCGGTCGCTACTGACGGAAAGCCGACCGTCGGCTGTTAACCATGGTATCGGGATGGTGCCTCTAGCTAGAGGCATCATCCCGGTATACCCCCGCAAAGTTAGCCGACATACCCCTACGTCACTTTGCGGTAAGTGGTTAAATCGGCGATTTCCGCGGTCCCCACCCCAAACGCACCGCAATGAGGAGCAAGTCCTGTGCTACAGTAAACTGCAAAAAAATGAATGCAAGCAGGGATACAGGCCAGGAAACACTATAAAATCCCCCCAAGTGTGCTATACTTGCCACACGCTGCTGACTCAATCTGCATGTGAAGAGAGAGGAAGTGACCTCACGCCTCTAGTGGCAGACACAGCCCTGAGCCACAAAAAAATGGTTGCCAATACAAGTCTATGGGGAAAAGCTCTGGGAAAATGGCCACTGTCCACATAAGGACAGATTGCCCACACTAAAGATGGCGCCCGATCGGCGCCAACAGTAGTGCAGAAAATGGCTGCTACCCTCAGGGGAACATTACAGAACCCATACCGAACTACCATTCCCATAAACAGAGGGCCCACACACATACCCCGACAGACAATGCCATAGACAGAGGGGTAGCATGATAGTCACCGGTCCAGCGAAAATGTGGGTACTGCTCTGTTACAGGTAGCCTCCCACTCTGGGTGGTGGTGGCATCAACCGAAGGGGACGCTAGCAACACGCGGCGTACTGCAGTTGAGCCATCTCGGCAAAGATAGCAACTTCGCAGGCTCGTCCCTGAGGACAGGGACATAGTCGTTTGCGAGGCCTGGGCGTACACATAACCTGCTAACGCTCGATGGCGGGCTGGGATTCCGTAAGACTCTAGAATAACTAGTGTGATTCCCAGCTCCGCAAACGCTGTAGTCTTCCGAAGTCCGACTAAGCGCAGGAACAAATAAAAAGCTATGTTTTTAAAAGAAAAAAACTTTTTTAGAGAGAAAAAATAATAAGAAAAAAAGAAAAAAGGCTGAGACTGCAGCCCCAGCCAGGGAAAAGCCAGCCTACTCCTATGGTAGGCAGAAACAAACTGAATTGGGAATGCAGCTAGATGGGGGTATTGGACCAGAGGGACAGCCCCCTGTAGGTGTGTCTATACAAAGCTTTTGTGTATATTCTAACAAAATCTTCTGCCTAGCTTACTCCTGTGGATAAGACCAATACCCAGACGTGCAGATTGTATGAGTGGGCGGTGACTTTCAGAGGACGTAAGAGAAATAAAAAAAAAAAAAAAAAAAAAATCGCACAGGTGATCAAGTACCAACAAAAGAAAGCTCTATTTGTGGGGAAAAAAAGGATATCAATTTCGTTTGGGTACAGCATCGCACGACCGCGCAATTGTCCGTTAAAATAACGCAGTGCCAAATCAAAAAATAGGGCCTAGTCATTGAGCAGCCAAATTCTCCGGGGCTAAAGTGGTTAATCAAATCGGATCAGCTGGGTTTTATGAAGGGCAGACAAGCTCCTGACACCTCCAGACGAATCCTAAATTTGAAATCCCACCATGCAAACTCCACAAAAACACCTGCGCTTCTTTATATAGACGCAGAGAAGGCCTTTAATAGATTGCAATGGAACTATATGCGACTCACGGTAAGCAAATTCGGCTTTCAGGGTATGATCCTGGACGCAGTTATGGCCCTTTATTCCTCTTCGTCAGCCCAAGTCTACACGTTTGGGCTACTATCCTGCTCATTTAGCATAACCAATGGGACGAGGCAAGGCTGCCCCCTTTCCCCCTCAATCTTTAACCTCATGATAGATCCCCTGGACGAAGCCATACGCTCCAACCCACACATATATCAGGTTTCAAATTTAAAGGGTCTTCTCACGTCATCAGCCTGTTTGCAGATGAGGTGATCTTGTCCCTCACTAACCCCATCCCATCACTCCCATTCTCACAACAAACCCTGGAAGCGTTCAGTAGGATTTCTTACTATAAGGTCAATTTCCACAAATCCCTCATCCTCGACTTGGGCTCCCATCACGCAACCAGGTCCCACCGGAAAAATCACTTCCATATTGCTGGACCTCTTCCGCCATTCCGTACCTAGGTATCAATCCATCCTTGGCTCCTGACTCCATCCTTGAATGCTATAGTGGAGGCCAACTACAAACCTTTAATCCAGAAAGTGTCTCAGATTATCTCCCAGAAACAGTACGCTGTCCTGGATGGGCAGGATAGCGGCACTGAAAATGATGGTGCTCCCGCAGGTGTTGTACATTTTCCGTACTCTGCCGCTCCCAGTCCCCCCTCTTATATATCATATCTTCAATCTTTATTTAAACGATATATCTGGGAATATAAACGCCCTTGATGCCCCTGGACGCAGATAATCAAACAAATGGGCAGGGGGCTTAGGGATGGTAGACCTACACTATTATTATCTAGCTACACAACCGACACATGAAACATTGGTTTTCATCTAACTCCGACACTAAATGGGTGCTGGCGGAGAAAGCCATAGCCAACGTGCCCTCTTTGCCCCTACTGTTGATGGTGGACTGCTGGAAACCCCTTGCCTTGTCTCAATACCCACCAACTACCCAAGCTTCCATTCGTGCATGGAGATCTGTTCTCTTGCACCAAACGGGGCCCATGGAGTCCACCCCGATTCGTATTCCCCTGGAAACGCTAACTGTCCTCATCCCATACCTACCCCTCCGCAACTGGCTAGAAAATAACATCCAATGGATTGATGAGGTCCAAGATGGGACCTCCATAAAATCGCTAACCGAACTACGCCTACCCCCCTCTGGGGCATATAATAACCTTTGCATTACACGTTTTGTCAAAACCCACCCTATATCAACCATTAAATTTCACCCTACGCTATGGAATTTTCTTACCAACGATTCATTGTTCTATCAAATACTCCAACATAAGAATATACTCACCAAAACCCCTATTAAAATGGGAGTCTGACCTCCACAGAACCTATAATTTAGAGCAATGGCAACATGTAATTCATTACACGTACTCTATATCACACTGTACCAACCACTGGGAGCTCTCGTACAAAGTGCTCTCCAGATGAGCTCTCGTACAAAGTGCTCTCCAGATGGTTTTTTACCCCCTTCCAGCTTAACTCATTCTACCCCTCCCACACTGCTGGAGAGATTGTGGTCGGTCAAGTAGGAAATCTCCTCCATATACTCTGGTCTTGCAAAAGCCTCACAAGCTTTTGGCATCAAATATTTAAACTCATCCTCGGTTACAGGTATTCTCACCCCACCTGACCCAGCACTGGCCCTACTAATCTCCAAATAGAAAAATTCCCCCCCTTAATTCAGGCTCATAGTGGCACACATTCTCTTGGCCTCTAGAATACATATCACCAGGAAATGGAAGTCGACCTCCACCCCAACTGTTTCAGAGGTTGTTACATACGTAAATCTCACCTATAAGCATGAAAGGCTCATAGCCAATAGATTAGGCAAGGTGACATTGTTTCAACATGCTTGGAAGTCATGGATACCATGGACTACTAAATGATTGTTTACAACTGTGCTCAATGTATGCCGTTTCTCTTATTCTTGTGTGATGACATGCAACTGTTTGTAACCCCTTTATTTGCCTGTTATTGGTTTTGTTGTTATTCCTTATGAAAACTCAATAAAAATTAAATTTTGAAAAAAAAGAAAAAAAAAAAAAAAAAAAAAAGGTACGCACCAAGAAAAGGGTGTCCAATGGACGTTAAAAGAAAACCGCCAAGGCCGAAACCTGGCCCTTAATGGTACCCCAAGGTCAGGCGCTGCTCAACCCCTTGCTGGAGGAACCCCAAGAGACTTGTAATGTACATCTTCCAAGTATGATGGTAGATCTTCCTAGAGGTAGATTTTCTAGCCTTTAGCAGCGTAGGAATCAGCGATTCAGACAAACATCTATCCTTCAACACCTGGCTTTCAACAGCCAAGCCGTTAAAGCAGGATGGAAGATTGGCCCTTGGGACAGCAGACCTTCACTGAGAGGAAGTCTGCATGGAGCATCGGCGTACCAAGACCGGCAAGGCCAGTCTGGAGCCACTAGAATGTGTCTGTGGCGTTGGCAAGAGGATCCCAAGACTGTGCCACTAACATCTGTACCTTCCCTGAAATGTATCGGTCTGCCCACCTTAGAATGCTGACTTCTTCCCAAACCGCCAGGACACTTCTTGTGCCCCCTTGGTGATTGACTTAGACCATGGCCGTCACATTGTTCAATTGAATTCGTACCGGACGCCCATGAAGAAGAATTGTCAAATGATCCAGACAAAGTCTGATCGCACGGAGTTCCAGTACCTTAATCAGCAATCTGGACTCATCCCGAGTCGACCCCTGAGCACAAGCCGAGGACGCCTCCCCACCTGGGCAGGCTGGCATCTGTGGTGACAACTGCCCAATACAGGGGGGAGAAAGGATTTTCCACTTTTCAAGTGTCGGAGAACGAAGCCACCTCTAGAAACTGTGGATTCTTGTCCCATTTTTCCAAAGATCTCATGGGGAACTGTGCAAACAGAAACACCTGGAAGGTAGACACCATCAGGCCCAGCACCGCATGCAAGCCCGGAGGGATGACCGTCTGCTGGACAACAGAAGCCAAATTGCCTCCTGCAATGTCTGAAATTTTTCCAGAGGAAGCAACACTCTGGCTGAGTCCAGAGTCAGACGCAGGTAGAACAGTTTTCTGGACAGAACCAGAGCAGACTTCTCAAGGTTCAGAATCCAACCGAACTCCCTCAAGAGCTTGCAGAGTAATCTCCAAGTTGTCCATCAGAGCAGTCGGAGGCTCCGCTCGCAGAAGAAGATCGCCCAAGTACACCACTACTGTGATCCCCCACTGACACAACAATGCTAGCACTGGGGCCCAAACACTTTTGTGAAGACCCGAGGCAAGACCAAAGGGTAACGCCACAAACTGATAATGCACCTCGCCCACAGCAAAGCAGAGGAAGCACTGGTAACTGGCGCATATTGGAATGTGAAGGTAGGCGTCCTTAATGTCGATAGAAGCAAGAAAATACCCCTTATGTAGGGACGCCACTACCGTGTGAATGGACTCCATGCAGAACGTCTGTACCCGTACAAAGCAGTTTAGCGCCTTGAGGTCCAGAATTGGACGTACCTTGCCTTCCTTCCTGGGAACTGTTAAGAGGTTTGAGTAAAACCCCTAAAAACGTTCCCAAGTCAGAATCGGAACAATCACCCCTTGAAGTAACAAGTCTTGCTGCCCCAAGGAGACCCTGTAAGCGATCTGGTTGGAAGGGAAGAACCTTTCCAGAGGATAAGACCGAAAGACTTTGTGGACCCTCTTGTCCTGTACCAGGGAGGTCCGCAGATCTGGAAACCAGGGAAGACGTCCGTGGTTTGCCAGACCAGGTCCTCTTGGAGCCTCCGGTGGAGGCCCTGAAGGGCTTTGATCCTTTGTCTTGAGACCCTGAGGGACTAAAAAGCCTCTTAAGAGCGGAGAAAAAAAAAAAAAAAAAACAAGGGGGTCGCCCTCATAGAGGCCCGCATAATAGGAAATAGCCACCTTAAAAGGGGGCCGCCCGCTGTGATGCGGAGGCAGGGTACCCCGATTGTCCCGCATCGCTAAAAAGGGGCAGGTGCCCTACACAATAATAGCGGCATGGTTGCCATCAAAAAACAAATGGCCCCACCCCTTCCAAAGAAGGCACCAAGCTGGCCTAGTAGGCCGCAAGCTGTAGCCTAAAGTTTTGTGTACGCCCCAGTCGCTAATTTACACTGGTATACAAGCTGTACACTCGCTACTTTACATTGTAGCAAAGTGTAATTTCTTCAGTGTTGTCACATGAAATGATATAATAAAACATTTACAAAAATGTGAGGGATGTACTCACTTTTGTGAGATACTGTACTATAGGGACTCTCCAGGGAACAGTGGCCAAAGTCAGCTGAAAAATCTGCCAGCTCCCCCAAGGAAAGGTACTTGCTGTGACTGAAACCTGAAGTCCCACTTGGGAAGTTCTGTTGTTAATTGTGTTTGTATTAAGCTGCCTTTGCTTTGATCTGTAGTCTCACCAGGCAGGCTATGCTATAAACTATAGTCCCACTAGACACCACCAAGGCTGCAACCTGTATTTGCCTCTCTCTTTGGGGATCAAAGATGGCTACCACCAAATGCAGGGGGCAGAGAAGCACTCCTCACATCCTGCATTTGACAGCCAAAGTCTCTACGAACGCCCTGAATTTCATCGCTATGTAGGTCTCGGGGCAGCCCAGGATGCTGTACTGTGACAAACACACACCTACACTGTAAAATAAAAAGTATGAAAACCTTTTCTTTGCCACACCACATTATGGCATGCTCTGCCATTAGAGGCCTTCAGGGACTCTACTCCGCCACAGGGGGTCACTGCCCTGGACCTGCATAACACCCTACTGGTCTAGAAGGCAATATATCATTGCACAGGGTACCATTCTGCAAGGTCCAGTGCCAAGAGGACATCATTCCTCTGTGCGTTAACATGCAATAGGATCCAAAAAAACAAAAACAAACTTGGTTTCTGAATCTCAGATGGATCCCGTTCAGACACTAGATTTTTTTCCTCTAGAGATCTGCACAAACATGACCATCACCTGCAGACACTAGCAAAAAACTGAAGCCTTGCAAAATGAGGAGTTGTGTCTGGGAGGGGGACTTCCTGTACTTTTTCTTGGCCAGCGACTTAAAAAGGTGCCAGCATATCCATCTTCGTAATGAATATGAAAATGTTCTGTGTCCTGTGATGTAGGATAAAGAAACACAAACCTTTTCTATCCAGTCAAGTTTTACCCAGAAGAAAATGTGGGCTTTATTGGTAAAAATTGGTAAAAAGTTAATATACAAGAAAACAGACAGAAAAATATTTTCAGTTCCACAACAAATGAAGATTCGTTCTATTGAAATAAAATACAATGCAAATATAGCTATTTACAAAAGGTACACACAATGTACCAAACCTAAAAAAAATAATAAAATTCCAGAAAGGCTGTTTTAAAGGTCACTTTAGTGTTTTGCAGAGTTTTTCAAGGCGACTCTGAAAAGAAAAGAAAAAAAATACAGATTATCCCAACAGTACATTCTAAAACCATACTTAGAATTATTAGCAATACAGTAAGTTTAGTTCTTTTTTTACTGAAACCCCTCCTAATATGGCAGTAATATAGCACTCAAAACTGCTTTAGCTATCATAGATATGGGCTCTTTTTTGCAATATAATTTTATATAATACATTTTGTTAACTTTTAGCTTCTGATGACAATTTTTAAACACTGAATTTATCACAAGAACTTGTACTGCCTATTAGGACACTCAAATAATTAATAGTCAAGTAATGATCCTCAAGATGGCCATACAAATCTATTTTTCTCTTTCTGCCTGCAGATTGACAAGAAAAAGAATCCAAATAGATTCTTACAAGTTTGCCTTATGTGTCTATGGATTTGATTGGATGCAGGTGCTTCTTGACTGATCATTTTTCACCCTGGTTCCTTCACTTTTCCAAACAAGAAATGTCCAGCAGGAGTCGGCCACCAGGGCCACTCACAGAGCTGGTGAAGCAACTGAAATTCAATCTGTGTATGGTCAGCTTTAATCTGAATTTAAACACAAACTATAATTCTTAATTGTAACAAATCATATCTCAGCAGTAGCAATGCAATAAAAAGGTTTTGCTGCCTTCATGAAACGGAAAAATGATATGCACCCAGAAACCTGAACCAGACAAAAATGAACGAACAGCAGATAATAGGGTGCAAAAAATATTTACAACCCCCCCCCCCCCCCCAAAAAAAAAAAAAAAAAAGGAAGGAGCAGAGTACAAGCAATTAGGTTTTATCTGCCAAATCAAAGAGAAAGCCTGCCGGAATGTCATGAGTAGCTGCTCCATTTTTTCACAACCTCAAATGAGTCCTATACAGATATGCAATATGAATTATGCATCATATTATTCATCTACAATAAAGAGACACCAGAGTGCAAACAAGGGAGTAAGACCATAGTTAAAAGTATATGTGAACCATTCATTTGTAAAATAACTCACTAAGTTTAAAATAGAAATGAAAAGCAAAACATTTGTGTATATATTCTGTTTTTATAAGTGATAACAAGAAAGGAGTGTTCTCAGCTGCATAAGGGGCTTGGAGAGTTGAGGGTGGAGAAACAGCAGTACATTGATCTTCCTGTGTGAATGGCTAGAGCAGGAGGAACAGGTTCCCCAGGTACTTCACACAAAAGCAATCAATACAAAGAGAACAGGATGCTTTTAACACAAGTACATGGTACAACAGAAACCTATCAGGAATATGAAATGTTGGGGTAACATTCTTTAAGACACAATAATGGGATTTTTGACTTACCGTAAAATCCACTTCTCTGATGTTCATTAACGAACACAGCTCCTGTCATTCTTAACAAATCGGTTATACTGCCCCCCCCTACAAGAGTAGGACACTAGGCAAAAAAAAAACTACTGGCTACACCCATGGGCAGTCCCAGGGGGTATACTCCCTCTCCCTGCTATAGTCGCACAAGTTTATAGTTACAAGCAGTGTCAGGAGAATATTAACTAGGGATCGACCGATATAGTTTTTTTAATGCAGATACCAATATTTTGATCATCGGATATCGGCATCGATAATTATCAATTTTTTTTCCTCCAGGTACTCTTTGTGGAGGGATCTGGGGGTCTAAAAACCCCCCAAATCCCTCCTCGGCACTGAAAAGCATTCAAAACGCCAAGTTTGGCTGTTTTGAATGCTGTCAGTTTTTTTAAATTTGGCGCAGAGTACCCGGAAGTGTTGTCATGACATCACTTTGGGTCTCCATGTAAAAAACCCGATCAGAGCCGAATGTGGCTTTTATCGGGTCTTCTCTTCGGCGGCCGTGCAGGTAGGATGCCCGGTCTCCCGGTGGGACGGGAGACCTGGGCGAGCGGCGGAAGGTCCCCTCCCGCTCCTTGCAATGACAACCGAGCGGCTTCTCAGCCGCATCTGTTGTCATTACAAGACAGCCGACCGTCGGCTATGACTGCCGGTACCGGGGTGATGCCTCTAGCTGCAGGCATCACTCCGGTACATCACTTTCCCAAAATATCGGTAACCTCAGGGGCCGATTCCGATATATAGGGTAAAGTGCATATCTGCCCCCGATATATCGGTGTTGCAGATAATCGGTCGATCCCTAATATTAACTCCACAGAGGGGTGGGTGCTGTGTCCGTCAATGAACATCAGAGAAATGGATTTTACGGTAAGTCAAAAATCCTATTTTCTCTTTCGTTTCTTTAATTGACACAGCTCCTGTCAGTCTTGACCATAGGGATGTCCCAAAGCAGTGTCAAACATGAGGGGTGGGAACAGGAAAGAATTCCCAATGCTAATTATTAGCCAACCAGGCAACAGGCGCTCAACCAAAAACAACTGGAGCCCACCTGAAGAAAACAATACACCCTCAAAGAGGATCAGGTCCTCTAAACAGCAGCCTGCAAAACCTTGCAGCCAAAGGAAGCATCCGCAGATTCCAACACATCCACTTTAAAAAACGTAAAAGTGTGCATCGACGACCAGGTGGTCGCCTTTCAGGCCTGTGTCACTGACGCTGGATGGACTGGAGGCCCCGGAGGAACTAAGCGCCTAGTAGAGTGCGCCTTGACAGGGATAAGAGGAACCTGACCCCTGATGGAATAGGCCTGAACCACTGTCTGTCTGATCTGGAAATGGCCGCAGAGGAAGCAGACAACCCTTTGCGAGGTCCATCTGTGAGCACAAATAGAAAGTCTGACTTCCTGAAAGACTCTGTAGCTGCCAGGACCACATCCAAGGCATGCAAGGCCATTTCCTTCAGATGTTAAGGCCTGGGACACAGGGAATGCATTCCAATGAAAGTCAGAGACCACCTTAGGAAGGAATGACGGACAGGGGTAAAGCAGCACCTAAACCTTGTGAATCGCCAGATAGGATGGACAGGATAAGGCCTCCAGTTCTGACACCCTGCGTGTAGAGGTGGTAGCCACCAAAAAGGCCACCTTCTGGGATAGCATAAGCAGACGAATTTCCCGAATATTTTCAAAGGGAGGCTTCAGTAGAGCGGAAGGCACCAAAATTACGATCAAGGCAGCAACGGAGCCCGCACTGGAGGAGCCAAATGTCGGACACACTGAAGAAAAATACGCACCAGGGAGTGTGCAGTCAAAGGTCGTTGGAAAAGACCGCCTAGGCCGATACCTGGCCCCATGGTACTCAAGGCCAATTTCTGTTCAGCCCTCCTTTGAAGGAAGGTTAAGATCCGAGCCACCAAGGAGCAAGGATGAACCCCAAGAGACTCACACCACGCAATGTCCGTCTTCCACATTCGATGGTAGATCTTCCTAGAGGTAGATTTCCTAGCTTTTAACAGTGTAGGAATTACAGATTCAGATAAACCTCTATATGCTTTAGCACCTGGCATTCCACAGCCAAGCCGTCAAAGCCAGCGACTGTAAAGCAGGATGGAAGATCGGTCCTTGGGACAGCAGATCCTCCCTAAGAGGAAGCTTCCAAGGAACATCGGCGACCAGCCACACCAGATCGGCGTACCAAGCCCAGCGAGGCCAATCCGGAGCCACTAAGATGGCCGGAATCCCTTCTGCCTCGATCCTGTGTAGAAGTCTTGGCAGAAGCTTGAGGAGGGAAGGCCTAAATCCAATGATACTGACCCCACAGGGCCACCAGGGCATCCGCCAGAGTATCCCTTGACCGAGCCACAAACCTCTGCACCTTTCTGTTGAGCCGAGAGACCAACAGATGCTCCTCGGGGTGCCCCACTGGAGACACAGCTGATGAAACGCCTCCGGATGAAGGGACCACTCCCCTTGGTCCAACGCCTGCCAACTGAGGTAATCTGTCTGCCAATGTTCCACCCCGGGAATGTGCACGACGGAGTGCTGGAACAAATCAATCTGCCCACCTTAGAATGCCAGCTACCTCTGGAGCCGCTAGGGCACTTCCTGTGCCCCCTTGGTGATTGACATAAGCTATGGCCATGGCATTGTCCAATTGAATGCGCACAGTGAATCCCTAAAGATGATCCGTCCAATGTTCCAGACAGTCTGATTGCTCAGAGCTCCAAAACATTGATCGGTAGTCTGAACTCTTACAGTATCCATATCCCCTGAGCAGAATGCTTGCCAAGGACGCCTCCCCAGCCGGCATCCGAAGTGACCACTGTCCAATACAAAGGGAGGAAGGATTTTTTCCAGCCGGAGAGCAAAGCCACCATATCAGGAACTCCTTTGTGATCGTATTGTCCAGAGACTGCGGAATCTTGTCCCATTTGGTCAGATACTCCTTTTGCGGAGACCTCGTATGAAACTGCGCAAAGCGGAACCGCCTCATAAAGTAGACACCATCACCCGCATGCAAGTCCGGAGGGATGACCATTTGTTGGACAGCAAGAGGCAAATTGTCGCCTGCAATTTCCAGATTTTGTCCAGAGGAAGGAGTACTCTGGCTATGGCAGAGTCCAGAGTCAGACCCAAATAGTCCAGCTTTGTGGACGGAACCAGGGCAGACTTCTGAAAATTCAGAATCCAGTCAAACTCCCACAGAGTTCGTATTGTGACCTTCAGGTTCTCCACTAGACTCCGCTCGCCAGAGGAGATGCTCCAAGTAGCCCAGTATCGTGACCCCCTGTTGGCGTAGCAAAGCTAGCACCGGAGCCAACACCTTTGTGAAGACCTGAGGAACGGAGGTGAGACCAAAGGGTGAACGCCACAAACTGATCATGCTCCTCTCCCACAGCAAAGCGGAGGAAAACACTGATGACTGGCACATATAGGAATGTGAAGGTAGGCATCCTTGATATCGATAGAAGAAAATCCCGCTTACACAGTGATGCCACCATTGTTCGAATAGACTCCATTCTGAACTTCTGTACCCGCACAAAACAATTTAGCTCCTTGAGGTCCAGGATTGGACGCACTTTACCTTCCTTCCTGGTGACTGAACAGGTTGGAGTAAAAACCCTGAAAACGTTTCGAAGTCTGAACCGGGAAAGCCACCCCTTTAAGGAACGTGTCTTGTACCACCCCAAAAAGACCCCGTAACCGGTATGGGGGCAGGCGCAGGTTGGAAGGCAAAAACCTTGCCAAAAGACAAGAGCAAAACTCGCTCTTGTAGCTAGACTGAATGACTGTGTGGAACCACTTCTCTTGCACCAGGAAAGTCCATGGATCCGGAAACCAGCGAAAACGTCCCCCCACCCCTGATAAAGGAGAGGGTGCACCTTCATGCAAAAGGAGCCTTGTCCGCAGGCCTTGAGAAGCCCGCTCTCAGCTTGGCAGACCAAGTTCGTTTGGAGCTGCCAGAGGAGGCCCTGAAAGGCTTTGAGCCCTTGTCAGTCGACCCTGAAGGACGTAAAAAACGTATGACCTGAGAAGGAAGGTTCACGTCTACGACGAGGTTCATTGCCCTTAGTAGCCTATGGAAGATAAGTCTCACAGGGGGGAAGAGTACCTAACAATGTCATCCAGAGTAGCTCCAAACAGACGATCTCCTTGAAAGGGAAGATAAGTCAAGGCCTTTTTAGAAGTCTGGTCCGCAGAGCAGCATTTAGGCCAAATGACACGCCAAAGGACCTCCACCAAAACAAAGAGGCGAGCCATCAGGGGAGGCGCATCCAGGGAGGCATCACAGATAAACTGCAAACCCTGGACCAGCTGGTCCGCTAGCTCAGCAAAGGCAGAAGGAAGTTGTTCACCCTCTAGGTCACGGCGTAGGAGCTTAGCCCACTCGCTCAGAGTTTGCGACACTAGGGCAATGGTTAAAACCGGCCTCGTTGCCAAACTCGCTAATGTGTACATAATGCGGGCCACAGCCCCCACCTTCTGGTCAGCCAGATCCTTAAAGGCCGGGGGACTCTTCCATCAGAATCATGGTTGCCTTGTTTAACAACTTCAGCCCTGGAAGATTTTACCCCGTTTCTGACCAGGCCCTATTTTACGATTCGGCACCGTGTTACTCTAACAGGCAATTGCGCGGTCGTGCGACGCTGCACTCAAACAAAATTTAAGTCTTTTTTTCCCACAAATAGAGCTTTCTTTTGGTGATATCTGATCACCTGTGCGATATTTTTCACATTCTGTTATATGACATTTCCAAAAAAAAAATATCAAAATGTTTTTAACATTTTAGGCCAATTTGTTTTCCACTACATTTTTTTTTTTTTTTAACCAAAAAATATCACAATAAGCGTATTGTGATTGGTTTGCTCAAAAGTTATTGCGTCTACTAACCGGGAAAGATTTATGTTATTTTTTTTTACTAGTAATGGCGGCGATCTGCGATTTTTTGCGGGACTGCGACATTGCGGCAGACAGATCGGACCCCTGTCATTTTTGACACTTTTGTGGGTACCAACCAGTGACATTACTACAGCAATCAGTGCTAAAAATGTGCACGGTTACTGTAATAATGCCATTGGCAGGGAAGGGGTTAACCCTGTTGGTGATCAAGGGGTTACATGTGACCCTAGGGGAGTGATTCTAACTGTGGGGGGCGTAATTTCTGAGATGACCATAGTGACATGTGAGCCTATATAGCAGGATCACATGGTCTCTGATCATCCCAGGGAGAAGGACGGACGGCTGTGTTTAAAACAGCCGACCGTCGTCTCTCAGCAGGGAACGATCGCAGGTGTTACGCGGCAATCGGAGCCGCCTGACACACGCACTGGCTTCGCCGCTGACGCCCCCTAGACTCCCCAGAGCGAGCGCCGTACATGTACGGCGATTTGCCTGGGAGCGGCAGCCTGCCACAGTACATCTGCGATGGGCGGTCGCTAACCAGTTAATCTGGAAACTGGAGGGACCACTTCTTAAGAAGGGACTCCACATAGGGGTAAATGCCAGTGTTTGTTCACTGTTAAGGGTGCATTAACATTTGTGTTTTTATGCAAAAGCACAATTTATTCAGCTTGATTTGACAAAACAAGTCAACAAAACAAAAAATGCTGCAAACATAATTCTGAAAGAATATTAGTTTGGGTTGAAACCTGTAATAAAATGGTTGCAAAAACACATTCCTTTAAGGTCCATTCACACCAGCCGCTGCAGTGCAGTCGAGACGGATCATCGCAATGCTAAAACACCGATCTCACCGCATTGCACTTTAACATTTTTTTTTTTTTATAAACTGTATAGAAATTTCACACAGAGCGGATGTGTGGAGAGAGGCTGTGTATTCCTGCATACACATTATTGCTATCCTAAACTGACGAAAGACATGACATACCCACAAAGAGGGGACAAAAAAGAAAAATAAATTAAAACTTACTGATAAAAGTTTGATGTTGTCAAAAGCCTTCTTGTCAAGGCGACTAAGGTTTGCCATATCCATATCCTCAGCTGTTAGGCGAATGTTCTTTGTAATCAACAAAACAAAATATATTAGGCACACACTGACTGAGGTCACCATTTCTGAACATAATACAGAAGAAGATTCGAAGCACCAAAAAGGCAGGTTAGATTTAAAAAAAAAAAAAAAAACACATTTTCTCTTTTGTTCATTGACGACACAGCTCTTGATTCTTCTTAACCATTGGGTTAAACTGCCCCCTAGAGGAGTAGGACACTAGGCAGGAAAAAGCTTGATTACGCCCTATGGGCAGTCCCAGGGGGTATACACTCACTCTAAGCTATAGGCACTCAGTTTTTTTCTGCCTAGTCAGGAGTAAGGACCTAGTTCCTTGCTGGGATCTCTGGTCCCTTTTGAAAGTAATTGTTTCCTATCTTTATTTTGTTCTTGTGAGAATCTACTATCAACTGGCCAGCTGGGCGACGGACTGGATAACATAGATCCAGAGGTTCCCCCCAGTCTGGCCAGCAAGAGCGTACAGGCCTCAGCTCCGCGCTAGATCGGCACGACATAGCCCCACTGGACGGGGGTCTGGCCTGCGAGTTAAAAGTCTCACAAGGGCACCTACGACCTGGCCTTGGCCTGAGTCGCAGCATTACTCCTGGCCAACAGCCACCCACATCGGTGCCCACCCTGTTCCAGGTATGGCAAGTAGCTGTACCCCTGGAGGGTTTTTGGGGTGGACGTGGGCCCCTCTCTGGGATGGTGGGACCCCCAGAGTTCCCCCCTCCCCTCTAAAACTTTGGTGGTCACCGTGGTTCTTCAGGCCCCTCCCTGGGTGAGGTTATGAGCTGGCTTTTGCCACATGCTCTTAAGGGGGTCTTGTTGGAGTTGCTGCTGACTGGGATTTTCCTGGTGCACAACGGGGGGGGGGTACTTGAGCAGGGTTCCCCTGCTACCCTGGGAGTTGGTAATTAAGGCAGGGATGTCCTCTGGGCTCTCTGCTGCAGTTGTTGGGGCGGGGGAGCGGATGGTTTGGCATCTGCGTGTCCGCACCTCACGCGGCCAGATCCGGCCCAAAATTTAAGCTGCAGGTTTGCAGCCTACTGGTTGGGAGCTACATGGGGTGGCTGAAGCCACTAGCCTCCATTTGGGCATCCATCCTCCCTTCAGCTGCCCCTGGGTCCCCTGCTGAGGCTCGCGCCTAGGCGGCTGGGCATTCACACAAATTGAGGCCGTGACTTACTGCCAGCTTGGCACCTCCCTTAGAAGAGGTGGCGCTGTGGGGGGCGGTTTGATTATCGATGGCAACAATGCCGCCATTATTGTGGAGGGCACTTACCCCTTTTAGCGCTGTGGGACCACCAAGATACCCTGCCTGTGTGTCCGCGTCACGGATTTTGCGGGGTCCAGTTTGTGGTTCATTCATTCTTGGACCATTGGTCGGCGTCCCCCTTGTGGGATCGTAGGTGGACGGCCCTCCCCTGATTGTTATGTTTTTCCGGGTAACCTTAGTATTTTAACACATACTGTTAAGACAGGTTTATTCGGCTGGTCGCTGGCTGGTTGGTAAGTAGTGACTGGAAATCTTCCCTTGCTTCTTTGACCTGCGTTTGCCCTTCCAGTGCTCCTTACTCTCAAGACCAGTTATAGGTGGGGGGGGAGCACTTTTTGTATTGTCGTTTATATTGGTCAGGCAATGCACTGACACCTTTGCTGCCATTGTACAATGTGCTGGGTGTTCACCTGTCCTCCATATATCCATTATAATACATGTGCTCCCACTGTGGAGACTCTTTAAAAAGGTAGAGTTAGAGTCTGCAGATATCAGGGTGCCTTGCCGGGGCCTGCAGCTACACATGTATTTGCAAAGGTGTGCAACTAAACCCCGGTTTTTAACGCATACTGTTAGACATGTTTATTCGGCTGGTCGCTGGCTGGTAGGTAAGTAGTGACTGAAAATCCCCTTGCTTCTTTGACCTTAGTATTTGGCATCCACCGTCCTCCCCTGCCTCATCTGTCCATCAGATCCTGAATCTGTTTCGGCCGCCGCAGACGCGAGTCACCCTACTGGGTCTGCGTCCATGCACCGAGTGCTCAGACAGTGAGGATGTTTCCTCTGCTCCTACGTGTGCATGAAAAGGCGCTGGTGGATGCACTGATTGTGTCAGAGTGTGAAATTTTATACATGGCGGAGATGCTGCGTCGGAGGCGCTGGTCCCTTTTGGCACCACAGGTCCTCCACTGTCGCGGGGATGTTCCCCTTTCCCGCTTACTTTGACAACATTGTCACATAACAGTGGGGTTGCCCAAATTGCACTCTTGTGTGCTAAGCGTTTTGCTATTCGGTATCCTTATAAGGATTTCCTGCTTAAAAAGTGGACGGTCCCACCTATAATGGACTCGCCGGTTTCCAGGTTAAAAAAAGCTACCTTAATTCCATTTGAGGATTCCTTGGTCTTTGAAGATCCGGTTGATAGAGCGGAGGCTCTGGCCCGCCATATGTTTCACTATGGCTGGCATTTACTATTGCCCTGGTGTCGCAAACTCTGACGAGCTTCCCCCTGCCTTTGCTGACCTGGCGGACCAGTTGATCCAGGGGCTATGGTTTATCTGTGATGCCTCTTTGGATGATGCTCCTTTGATTTTATCCTGTCTGTATCAACAGTGGTCCTTCAGCGTCTTATCGGCTGACAATGCTGGTCTGCAGACCGAACTTCTAAGAAGGCCTTATCTGCTTTCCCCTTTGTGGGGGATCGCCTGTTTGGAGCTTCCTTGGATGACATCTTTAAGGGTCTCACGGGAGGGGGGGGGGGGGGGGGGGAGTACTCTTCTTCCACAGACTGCCAAGGGCAAGGAGCCCTGTTGTAGACATGGGCCATTCTTCTCAGGTCATAAGAGGCTTTTTTCGTCCCTCGAGGGATAAAAGTGCAAGACTTGTTCCTTCAAAGGGTGATTGTTCCGGTTCTGACTTTAGAACGTTTTCAGGGGTTTTACTCAAACCTCTTTACAGTTCCCAGGAAGGAAGGCAAGTTACGTCAAATTCTGGACCTCAAGGCGCTTAACTGCTTTGTGCGGGTACACAAGTTCCGAATGGAGTCCATTCGCATGGTGGTGGCGTCCCTACATCTTGGGGACTTTCTTGCTTCTATTGACATCAAGGACGCCTATCTTCACATTCCAAAATGTGCCGGTCACCAGCGCTTCCTCCGCTTTGCCGTGGGCGAGGAGCATTTATCAGTTTGTGAAGACCTAAGGAGCGGAGGTGAGACCAAAAGGTAAACGCCACAAAGTGTTGGCCCCGGTGCGAGCATGGTTGCGTCAGCGGGGGATCACAGTACTGCTCTGATGAACACCTTTGCGATTACTCAGGGATTCAGCCAGAGTGCTGCTTCCTCTGGAAAAACTCCAGAAATTGCAGGAGGCAATTCAGCTTCTGTTGTCCAGCAGACAGTCATTCCTTCTGGCTTGCATGCGGGTGCTGGGCCTGATGGTGTTTACCTTCGAGGCGGTTCGGTTTGCCCAGTTCCACGCGAGATCTCTGCAAAAAGATTCTGGTGAAATGGGACAAGAATCCACAGTCTCTACAGGTGGCTTGGTTCTCTGGCACTTTGAAAGGAAAAACCTTCTCCCCCTGTACTGGGCGGTTGTCACCACAAATGCCAGCCTGTCTGGGTGGGGAGGCATGCTCTGCTTGTGCTCAGGGGGTCTGTCCTGGAACTCCGAGCGATCAGACTTTTTCTGGATCATTGGACAATTCATCTTCAGAGGTGTCCGGTACGAATTCGAATCGGACAATGCCACTGCCTATTGCACCATGGGGCACAAGAAGTGTCCTGATGAATCAGGAAAAAGCCGGCATTCTAAGGTGGGCAGAACGATCATTCCAGCCCTTTCTGCTGTACACATTCCATGGAAGGTGCGGAGGTTTGTGGAATGGTCTGAGAATAATCTGGCCGGTGCCGCAGATACATTAGTGGCTCCTTGGCATCAGTATCGTTTGGATTTATGCTTTTCCCCCTCTCAAACTTCTGCCAAGACTTGTGCAGGATCGAGGCAGCAAGGGAGTCCGGTCTTTCTGGTGGCTCCAGACTGGCCTCCCCAGTCTTGATACGCCGATCTGGCATGGCTGGTCGCCGATGCTCCCTGGAGACTTCCTCTCAGGAAAGATCTGCTGTCTCAAAGACCAATCTTCGATCCTGCTTTACAGTCGCCGATTTTAATGGCTTGGCTATTGAAAGCCAGGTGCTGAAGGATAGAGGTTTGTCTAAATTAGTGGTTCCTATGCTGTTAAAGATTAGAAAATTCACCTCTAGGAAGATCTACCATTGTATTTGAAAGACGTACGTTGTGTGTGAGTCTTTTGGGGTTCTCCCTCGCTCCTTTTCAGTGGCTCGGACCTTGGCTTTCCTCCAAACGGGGGTGTTGAGCAGCGCCTGGCTTTGAGTACCATCAAGGGCCAGGTTTCGGCCTTGGCAGCTTTCTTTCAACGTCCATTGGCCACACTTTCCTTGGTGCGTACCTTTATCCAGGGAGCTCGACACTTGGTTCCTCCAGTGCGGTCTCCATTACCGCCGTGGGTTTTCAAATTGGTGTTGTCAGTTATCCAGGAATCTCCCTTCGAATATATCGGGAGGTTCCCCTGCTTACATTCTCCCAGAAGGTGGCCTTTTTGTTGGGGATTACTTCTTCATGCAGGGTGTTCGAGCTGGTGGGGTTGTCTTGCAGTTCACCTTACCTGTTGGTTTACAGAGCTAAGGTGGTTCTTCGTCCCTGTCCGTTGTTCCTTTCAAAGGTCATCTCTGATTTCTTTTTGAATGAAAACTGTGAGGTTAATTTACTAAAACTGGAGAGTGCAAAATCTGGGGCAGCTGTGCGTGGTAACCAATCAGCTTCTAACTTCAGCTTGTTCAATTAAGCCGATTGGTTTCCATGTAGAGCTGCACCAGATTTGGCACTCTCCAGTCTTAGTAAATCAACCCCATTGTGTTGCCTTCCCTATGTTCCAGGCCTAAGCATCTAAGGTAGTTTGCTTTGTATTCACTGGATGTGGTTTGGGCAATCAGGGTGTACCTGGCAGCTAGGGAGTCTTTGATGAATTCAAACTCACTATTTGTACTCACGGCTGGACCTCAAAAAGGGTTGGCCGTTTTTGCTGCGGCCATTTCCAGATGGATCAGACAAACAGTGATTCAGGCCTATTCAATTAGGGGTCAGGTTCCTCCTTTCCCTGTTAAGGCACACTCTACTCGGACGCTTAGTGCCTCCTGGGTCTTCTGTCATCAGGCATCAGTGATGCAGGTTTGCAAGGTGGCCATTTGGTCGTCTGTGCACACTTTTACAAAATTGTATAAAGTGGATGTGTTAGCAACTGCTTCTTTTGGCCGCAAGTTTATGCAGGCTGCTGTTTAGAGGATCTGGTCCTCTTTAAGGGTGTATTGTTTTTTTCATGTGAGCTACTGTTTTGGGACATCCCAAAGGTTAAGAAGAATAAGGTGCTGTGTCCGTCAATGAACAAAGGAGAAAATTGGATTTTTGACTTACCGTAAAATCCATTTCTCTGATGTTCATTGACACAGCACCCACCCCTCTGTGGAGTTGGCTTTCTCTGACACTGCTTGCAACAAAACTGAGTGCCTATAGCTGAGTGTGGGTGTATACCCCCTGAGACTGCCCATAGATGTAGTTAAGCTTTTTCCTGCCTAGTGTCCTACTCCTGTAGGGGGCAGTATAACCCAATGGTTAAGAAGAATCAGGAGCTGTGTCTGTCAATGAACACCAGAGAAATGGATTTAACGGTAAGTAAAAAATCCCATTTCCACAAGACAAAAAAAAAAATTACCTTTCCATCCCCAGCAGGTAAATTAATGAACAATTCATCCATGCCACCCAGTGGACTCCCATTGGCTGAAAAAGTATAGACAGGCTCCTTCATAGATGGAGTTCTGAGTGCTGGTGTTTTAAGCATCCTAAAAAAAACAAAAAAAAAAAAAAAAAAAAAACCATCAGGCAGAGAGGTTTTTAGCATTTAGCAGGTGGTGATTCATTGCTTAACTACCTCAATACTGGGCACTTAAACCCCCTCCCTTCCCAGACCAATTTTCAGCTTTTAGCGCTGTTGCATTTTGAATGACAATTGTGCGGTCATGCAACACTGTACCTAAACCAAATCTGTGTCATTTTTCCCCACAAATAGAGCTTTCTTTTGGTGGTATTTGATCACCGCAAGGTTTTTTCTTTTTTGGTGCACAAATAAAAAAAGACCGAAAAGTTTGAAAAAAAAAAAAAAAAGGTTTTAGGTTATACAATTTTGTAAATAGATACGTTTTTTCCTGCACTGATGAGGCTGCACTAACAGGCACTGATGAGGAGGCACTGATGGGGTGGCACTGATCGGCAGCACTGATAGGCGGCACTGGTGGGCAATAATGGGCCGCACTGATAGATGGCAATAATGGGCACTGGTGGGCAGCACTGATAGATGGCAATAATGGGCACTGGTGGGCACACTGATAGATGGCATTGGTGGGCAGCACTGATAGGGAGGGCACCACTGGCAGGCTCTCTGAACCCTGATTGCCATCCCTGGTGGCACCCCCCCCCCCCACTCCTGGGCTGCATTGGTAATCAATGTTCTGATTACCAGCACAGACCCCCCTCCCTGTGATCAATGAGTAATTAGAAAAACTCACTGACAGGATCTGTGTGAGAGGAAGAAGAGAGCAAAGCCGTTGCAACTGCTGTATTTACACTACATGACGGCTGTGATTGGACACAGCCGTCATGTGATCAAGAGGGCCAATCACAGGGCCCTCCTGACGCAACTTGTTGCTCTGTGTCCGAGGGACACAGGCGCATCGAGATTGCGCCGCTGCGCGTGCCCGGGACTGCGCAATCTCGCTCCTTTTGCAGGACGTTCCGGAACGTCCGATCAGAAGGACGAGACTTCCACCCGGCCGTATATGTACAGTGGCCGGGTGGGAGGTGGTTAAAGTTATGTGATCTCTCTGGATCACATTGCCTGTTATTGGTCCACAATAGATAGCATATACTTCATTCTTTCAACTGTAAGCTCGTCCTTTGTAACCATGCAACGTATCTGTGTCACATGGGTAAAAACAAATTTGGCAAATAATATTTAGAGCTTAGTGAATTGAGATTTTTGTATATAGTGAGTCATGCTGTAGTTACCTGGTGTCAATTTTGGGTGTAATCATTGGAGTGTATCCCAGTACAGAAGAGTCTGCCAATCTGCTGTTAGAATGTGCTGCATTACCTCTTTTGCTTGTTCTATATTTAGAGAAAAAGAGATAAAGTATATTTTATATTACAGCTTAAAGCGATTGTAAAAAGGTAGAGTTTAAAAAAACAAAAACTTGTCTATTCTTACCTCTGGCCCCCCCCTCTCTGTCCAGTGCCCCCATGGGAAACTGTTTCCCATGGGGGCACTCGTGGGTGCTCGCTTCCGAGCCCCAATGCTGTGTCCATTGAAACAGACAGCGGGAGCAATTGGAGCCGCCTGCCCCCTGCATCAGAGTCCTCGCTGCCGAGTGGGGGCTGGAGCGCGCCGACGGTGGCGCATGCTCACCCCCTAGCTGCAGGCGCGCAACAGACGTAGCCCTACGTTGGTTCGCGCTGGAGGGCCAGCCTGCCGCAGTATATATGCAGTGGGCGGTCCGGAAACCGGTTAAACAGCAGTCTGTAAAAACCTTGTGGCCAAACGAAAGCATGAGTGGCATTTAGGTCCTTAGTTTGAAGCGATACTTACTGTATTGATGAACATCCCACAGTTTGGCTCTCTAAGCTATGTTTGTATGAGCCCATTGATACTCTGCATCTGGTAAGCAGCTACCTTATTGTGTGCACATAGGGGATCTGCATGCAGCACTCAAGGGGTTAAATAAGTGAATTACCTTTACCCTGATTGCAGTCTGAAATCCTATGGACTTACCTGAAGATTTCTCATTCCAAGAGGCTTTTTACTTTGGACTTTTTTCACCTCACTCAGCACTATTTTTTTATAGCTAACTGAGGCTTACACATATGAGATTTATGCCCTTGCTATTTGGTTAACATTATGCCTCCTTTGGACCACACACACTCTTCCTTTTGCCACAGATGTGATTTAACTCATAAGTCCCGGTTCCCACTATTGCGATGCGGGAACACTGCGAATCTACTGCGTGTTCCCGCATTGCATTCGCAGCACAGGCAGTTCACACTGCCATATGCGAATCGCTGGGGGTGTCAATATAAAGTTAACGACACCCCCAGATCAGCTTGCATATCGCAGTGCGAACTGATAGTTTGCACATGAATCGGATCGCACTGGTGTGAACCACCATGCGATCCAATTCTGCTGCGGACCAAAAAAGGGTCCTGTGCGAGTTCAATGCGATTGCGGTGCGAATTCAGCCATACAATCTGTATGGCTGAATTTGCACCGCACAGACATCGCATGTGATTTTAGGAGCAGTGTGCAGTGTCTGTCATCGCAAAAGTGTGAACTGGCACTCATTCACCAAGGTTATCACCTTCATTCATTGACAACTATTCATTGGAGACAAGGAGACTTTCAAACCATCGTTGGATGAGTCTATCAGTTTGATATCTATCCCTTCCAGTCCCTCCCCACTTCCCTAATATGGGGATTGCATCACCAACATGTTGAATATTAACCCTTCTTACATTTATCATATTCATATTTGCACTTTTTGATACAATTTGGGTTCTTTTGCATATGTGGAGTGCTAGGGGTGGATGTGTGCATGTTTTTAGATGTATGTGGTGTGTGTTTTGGTACCATTTTAATGTATTTTGCTATCCTGCAGACACTTTTTGGTTTGCAATTTTCTGTTTTTTGATTGAAGATTATACATTTTTGCAACCCAGTGAGTGTTTGGTTATATTCAATATTTGCATTGGTTGGGTGGTTGAGTATCAAATCAGGTTTTTAAATTCAGTTTTTCCCCCCCCCCCATAAATCAACCGATACTGACTCCAAGGAGCCACCAGCGTGTCTGTGGCGTCGGCCAGAGGATCCCGAGACCTGGCTACAAACCTACGAACCTTCTTGTTGAGTCAAGAAGCAAAGAGATCGACGTCGGGTGTCCCCCCCCCCCCCCCCCCTCCGGACACACAGGAGATGAAACACCTCTGGGTATAAGGACCACTCCCCCGATCCAACACCTGACGACTCAGGTAATCTGCCTGCCAGTTCTCCACACCTGGGATGTGCACAGCAGAGGGGGCTGGAACAAACTTTTCTGCCCAATCCAGGATGTCAGCCACCTTCCGGGCCATGGCATTGTCCGATTGAATCCGGACCGGGCAACCTTTCAGACGAGCCTTATATCGAGCTTTATCGCTCTGAGCGCCAAGATATTTATCGGCAGCTTGGACTCTTCCACCGACCAGGATCCCTGAGTTTCCCCAGCACTCCACCCCAGCCTGACAGGCTGGCATCCGTGGTTACCACCGTCCGATACAATGGCAGGAAGGACTTGACTTGGCAAAGTGCTGACGCGTGAAGCCACCACCATTTTACGAGAATCTCCTTTTGTAAATGTCTCGTGTGGAACTGAGCAAATGGAACCGCCTCAAAAGGTTGATACCATCAGACCCAAGGCCAGCATGCAAATCCGCAGAGAGGACAGATTGTTTGCCAACAACAACTGCATCGCCCCCTACAATTTGTCCGGGGGAAGAAAGACCCTTGCCAAAGCAGAGTCCAGACTCAGGCCCAGATAATCCAATCTCATTGAAGGTATCAGGGCAGATTTTTTTAAATTGATGTTCCAACCAAACTCTTGCAGTGTTCGGACAGTGATCGTCAAGTTGTTCAACAGGGCTGAGTGGGAGTCCGCCCTCAATAGGAGATCTTCCAGGTACTCCAGTACCAAAATCTCCCTTTGGTGCACTAATGCCAACACCGGTGCCAGCACCTTGGTAAAGACCCTGGGAGCGGAGGAGAGACCAAAGGGTAACGCCACAAATTGATAATGCTCCTTTCCTATAGCAAAGCGGAGAAAACGCTGGTGTCCAGCGTAAATAGCGATGTGTAGATATGTGTCCTTGATATCTATGGAGGCCAGAAAGTCTCCCTGGTGTAAGGACACCACTACTGTGCAAATGGACTCCATTCTAAACCTCTGTACCCGCACAAAGTGGTTCAAAGCCTTGAGGTCCAGGATTGGACGCACTTTGCCCTTTCTTCCTTCCTGGACAAAGTAAACAGGTTTGAATAAAACCCCTGAAAAAATTCCTGAAAAAAAAACAACAAAAATCTTTCCCTTTGTTAGTAAACGCGATAACTTTTGCGCAAACCAATCAAAATACGCTTTTTGCGATTTTTTTTTACCAAACATATGTAGCATAAAACAAATTGGCCGAAAATGTTAAACAATTTTGATTTTTACATTTTTTTTGGGGAATTTCATATAAAAAAAATGTAAAAATCAAAATTTAACATTTTAGGCCAATTTATTTTATGCTACATATGTTTGGGGGGAGAAAAAAAAAAAAAAAAAAAAAAAATCGCAAAAAGCGTATTTTGATTTGTTTGCGCAAAAGTTATTGCGTTTACTGTGGGAAAGATTTTTATAATTTTTGTTGTTTTTTTTTTTTAACGAGTAATGGCGGCGATCTGCGATTTTTTTTGCGGGCGGGACTGCAACCTTGTGGCGGACAGATTGGACCCTTGACTGACATTTTTGGGGTTACCAGTGACATTACTCCAGTAATCAGTGCTATACATCTGCACGGTTACTGTAAAAATGACACTGGCAGTGAAGGAGTTAACTTTATTGGAGAGGGAGGGGTTAAGTGTGTCCCTAGGGGCGTGTTTCTAACAGTGATTGGCTGTGGCTACTAGTGTAAGAACAGAGATCAACGGTCCTACATAGTAGAACCGTGTGATCTCCATTCTTACACAGGGAAGAATGACAGGCGGCTTTGTTTACATTAGCCGCCTGCCTTTCTCCTGGTGTAACGGACGATCGCGAGTGCCTCCGGCAGCGCGCGCTCGCTCCCTAGAGCCTCACAGGCTAGCGACGTAGCCCTACGTCGATTTTGCCTGTGAGGGGCTGACCGCCGCAGTAGATAGTTGTGCGGCGGTCGGCAAGCGGTTAAGAAAGGTGAACGTATGCTTTAAAATAGACAACTGGTAATATTGACAGAAATCTCAGCACTTATCAGTCAAAACAACTTCCTAACATATGGGATAAACCCTTATTCAAGAGCACAGATAGTTGATAATATTAGCTTGTTGTGTGAATGATTCTCTTACTTGCCCATACATCCTTTAAATAAACCTTGGATTCTGAATATTTTTCCACCTCTCTTATAAAGCTGAATGATTTTAACCACTTAAGCCCCGGAAGATTTTACCCCCATTCCGACCAGGGGGTATTTTGCGATTCGGCACTGCGTGAATTTAACGCACAATTGCGGGGTCGTGCGACGCTGTACCTAAACGAATTTGACGTCCTTTTTTTCCCACAAACAGAGCTTTCTTTTGGTGGTATTTGATCACCTGTGCGATTTTTTGATCACGCGCTATAAACAAAAAAAGAGCGTCAATTTTGCAAAAATAGCAATATTTTTCACATTTTTTTATATGAAATTCCCCCAAAAAAAAATGTAAAAATCAAAATTTTTAAAAATTTTCGGCCAATTTATTTTATGCTACCTATGTTTGGTAAAAAAAAATCGCACAAAGCGTATTTTGATTGGTTTGCGCAAAAGTTATCGCGTTTACTAACAAAGGGAAAGATTTTTGTCATTTTTGTTGTTTTTTTTTTTAACGCGTAATGGCGGCGATCTGCGATTTTTTTTGCGGTACTGCGACATTGCGGCGGACAGATCGGACCCTTGACTGACATTTTTGACACTTTTGGGGTTACCAGTGACATTTCTACAGTAATCAGTGCTATACATATGCACTGTTACTGTAAAAATACACTGGTAGTGAAGGGGTTAACTTTATTTGGAAGGGAGGGGCTGTGTGTGTCCCTAGGGGCGTGGTTTCTACTGTGATTGGCTGTGGCTCTAGCTGTAAGGACACTGATCAACGGATCTACATACCAGATCCGTTTTATCAGTGTCTTTGCAGCGAGGAGAATGACAGGCAGTTTGTTTACACAAGCTGCCTGACATTCTCCCTCTCCCCCGACGATCGCCGAGTGACCGGCGGACATCGGGTCCGCTGGTCACACGCGCGGGGGGGTCCGTGACCACGCGGGAGCGGGAGCGCGCCCCGGGGGGCGCGCGCTCGCTCCCTAGACCCTCACAAGCAAACAACGTAGCCCTACGTTAGTTTGCCTGTGAGGGGCTGACCGCCGACGTAGATAGTCGTGCGGCGGTCGGCAAGTGGTTAAATAAGTCTTTACAGTAAATTAAATTATCTTTTCAGCGCCAGTCTTAGCTTTTGAATTTTCGGTTTCAGAAACTATGGCAACCTTACCTCTTAGCAGTTGTGTTTGCAGCAGATATTCTTGTTTTTCTTGTAGTTCCAAGTTTTTTCGTAGTGGAAGGTTTTGCCTTACGAATAAAGAAAAGAAAAATCTATAAATTTCATGCATACAACTAGATAGAATAAATGGATATGATAAAAGCAATTAGGAAGTAAATATTGTACTTGATAGCAGTAAAGCAAAGTTCTCCAGATGTCTGTGCATTATGTTTATGTACACTCATTTGCTTGATCATACAGTGCTTTATTTTTAAGTGTCCCCTTGGAATTGAAAACACCTTACTTATGCACATTGCTAGATCAGCACTGGCATGCATATTCTGGGAATGTGGCATCCATGTGACTAGCAAGAACTGTCCAAACATTAAAATAGCATAAATGTGATAGGAAAGAGCAGATACAAAGTCCTGAAGAACTAGGTTAACCCTTGGGTGACTATGGCAAAAATAAGGCTAACGTGTCATAAAGAGTTATATGCAGAAACATACTTCCCCAGGTCAACTGAAGCAAATTAAAAAAGGAAATTGATAATCCCTAACATTAAAGCAGAACTGAAGTTCTGCTGCAAGCAGAAGAGACATTCACTGTCTTTTCTGCAATAAAATGCCCCTTCCTGCCCGTTCGCAGTCTTCGCGAACATCGGAAATGAGATGTGCATGGGCAGCTTTGCTTACAGTGACGGGCCAATCTCTGAGTGCCAGGATGACTAGTGCATAAGTGATGTCATCCCCCACTGGCCAATGAAGAGGTCCAAAGACTAGCACTTAGAAGAAAATGCTGACAAAGGAACATTGGACAGGTAAGTATTCACCCTAGTTCCACTTTAACCTTTAAACTAGTATTTACCTTTTCATCTTAATGTAAAAAGGAGTCATTTCAGTCATCCTTTTTTGCCACTGAAAACATGTGCTTACAGGATGTACGGCTATAAGCATCATTCATATTACAACAAGCAAAACTGGCAGGGGCAGAGCTTTCCCAAGTAACAACAGTTCTAATGTGACAACAAACGTGAAAAGCTTAGCCTGCAAATCGGATATTAAAGGCCAGAAAAACAGTATTAAGACCATAAGCGATATATGGTTTAAAACTATTGCAGAGTGCATGTTAGATATAAAACACCCGACAATCGGTTTGCAAAATGCAGCACGATTGGCAGAATCATATCAGATTCTGGTGCCAACAAAAAAAGGGAAAATCACCAGTTTGATGTGAATGCGGTGCGATTTGAGCCATACAAATCTGTGGCTTAAATCGGCACCCCCAGACACACCACATGTAATTCGCACGCGAATGTGCTGCTATTCTTGTGAAAATTACATGTGGTGTCTCACATAGCAGCAGTGTGAACCCAGGCTTAAATAGATATTTTTGGCATGTTTATTTAAATTCATGATGTTAATTTAAAAGTCAAATATAATACAATTACATACAAAAAAAGAAAATGGTATTTCTGACTTACCGTGAAATCTATTTCTCTGATGTTCATTGACGGACACAGCTCCTGATCTTCTTAACCACTGGGTTACAACGCCCCCCTGCAGGAGTAGGACACTAGGCAGAAAACAAAATCTGGCTCCGCCTATGGGCAGTCCCAGGGGGTATACTCCCTCTCTCTGCTATAGGTACTCGGTTTTGTTACAAGCAGTGTCAGAAGCGTCAATGAACTTCAGAGAAATGTATTTTATGGTAAGTCAAAAGTCCAATTTTCTCTTTCGTTCATTGACAGACACAGCTCCTGATCTTCTTAACCATTGGGACGTCCCAAAGCAGTGTTAAACATGAGGGGTGGGAACAGCGAAAAATTAATTCCCAGGGCTAACTATAGCCAACCAGTTAAAAAGGAGCTCAACCAAAACAACTTGAGCTCACCTGAAATTTAAAAAAAAAAAAAAAAAAAACACACAATACACCCTCAAAGAGGGCCAGGTCCTCTAAACAGCAGCCTGCAAGATCTTGTGGCCAAAGGAAGCATCCACAGATGCCAACACATCCACTTTGTAGAACTTTGTGAAAGTGTACACCGACGACCAGGTGGCCGCCTTGCAAACTTACGTCACTGATGCCTGATGACGGAAGACCCAGGAGGTACCGAGCGCCTGAGTAGAGTGCGCCTTGACAGGGAAAGGAGGAATCTGACCTTTGATGGAATAGGACCGAATCACCATCTGTCTGATCCATCTGCAAATTGAACATGGAAGGTAACACAGTGTCTTCATTCTAATGAAAATCAGAGACAATTTTTGGAAGGAACGACTGACAGGGACAAAGAATGACCCTATCTCTGTGAACCACCAAGTAAGCTAAACAACAGGATAATGCCGCCAATTCTGAAACCCTGCACGCAAGTGATAGCCACCTTCTGGGACAGCGTAAGCAGGGGAATCTCCCAAAGATTCTCAAAAGGAGACTTCTGGAGGACAAAGAGCACCAAGTTGAGGTCCGAAGGCGGTAACAGAGACCGCATTGGATGGCCAAGTGCCTAACTTCATGAAGAAAAGTACACACCAGGGAATATGTGGCCAAGGGCCATTGAAAGAGACTGACACATGACCCCAATAGTACTCAGGCCAGTTTCTGCTCAACCCCCCGTTGAAGGAAGGTCATCCAAGCCACCAAGAAAGAGTGAGGATGAACCCTAAGACTCACACCACGCAATGTACGTCTTCCATGTAGGATGGTAGAGCTTCCTAGAAGTAGCTTTTCTAGCATTTAAAAGTGTTGGAATCACCAACGCAGACACACCTCTATCCATCAGCACCTTGCGTTCAACAGCCAAGTCGTTAAAGCCAGCAACTGTAAAGCAGGATGGAAGGTTGGTCCTTGGGACAGCAAATCCCCCCCCCCCCCCCGAAAGTAAGCCTCCAAGGAACATCGGCGACCAGCTGCACCAGATCGGCGTACCAAGCCCGGAGAGGCCAGTCCGGAGCCACTAAGATGACCGGAATCCCTTCTGCTTCGATCCTGCTTAGAAGTCTTGGCAGAAGCTTAAGAGGAGTGAACTCGTAAATCAGACGATACTGACCCCACGGAGCCACCAGCGCATCTGTGGCGTCCGCCAGAGGATCCCGTGACCGAGCTACAAACCTCTGGACCTTTCTGTTTAGCCGAGACGCTAACAGATCCATCTCAGGGATGCTCTACCGGAGACACAACTCCTGAAAACAGCTACGGATGAAGGGACCACTCCCCTTGGTCAAACGCCTGCCGATAGAGATAATTTTTCACCCCAGGAATGTGTTTGGCGGAGAGGGCTGGAACGAACCATTCTGCCCACCTTAGAATGCCGGCTACCTCCAGAGCCACCAGAACACTTCTTGTGCTCCCCCCCCCCGGTGATTGACATAAGCCACGGCCGTGGCATTGTCCGATTAAATGTGCACTGGACATCCCTAAAGACGATCCGCACAAAGCAGTAGAGCACCTTGAGTCTGGGCCTTTCAAAGTCTGGTCCGCAGACCAGCATTTGAGCCAAAAGATATGCCGCAAGGACCACTGCCAAAACAGAGAGCCGAGCCACTAAGGGAGCCGCATCCAAAGAGGCATCACAGATAAAATGCAGCCCCTGGACCAGCTGGTCTGCCGGCTCAGCAAAGGCAGGGGGGAGCTGTTCACCCTCCAGGTCATGGCCTTAGTGCGGAACCAGCCAGAGTGTACATATTGTGGGCCACAGCCTCCACCTTACTGTCAGCCGGATCCTTAAAGGCCAGGGACTCCTCAAAAAGAATTATGGTTGCCTTGTTCAATCTGGAAAACCGGAGTGTCCACCACCGGTGAACAGTCCACTACTTAATAAGGGACTCCTTATAGGGGTATCGCCTAGTAAATCGCTTTGGGACCCCAAGGGGACGCTTTCTTCGTCCCCACTATTTAGCGACAATTCTGTCAAAATAGGCGGGGAAAGGAAACACCTTTGCCACTCTGAATGGCTTGCGAGTGTCAAAGGGAACCTGTGCCTCCATCGCAGCTGCGTCCTCCATCTTTAAGGTCTCACGCACAAATACAATCAGTGCTTCCACCAGCGCCTTTTGGTGCGCGGTTGGAGGGGTGGAGGAATCATCTTTGCTATGTGAGGATTCCGGGCGCGTGGTCGCAGACCCAGCAGGGAAACCCACGCCCACAGCGGGCCGAATCAGATTCAGGACCTGATAAGATAGAGGAGGTGGGGGGCACTTTTTGCTAACCGGTCGCCTGAAAGCCACCTCCACCCAGGACACAAGGGACTCCTGGACCGCCGTCAGTGCATCGATAGATGACTGGGACCCAGAGGGCCCCGCAGCCTCAAAGAGAGGATCAGGTGGGGGGGGGGGAGGGGGGGGAATGTGCTTCAAAGACTCCATGAGTCACCAGGTGGACCCCACAAAAAGTGTAAAACACAGCAAAGGGACCACCCCCACCACGCTGGAAGCACCATCCGGTCGCCAGGCACAAAGCACCAAGCGATCCTCAGCAGAGAAGGAGAGAACCCCACCAGACTCACCACCCAGCAGAAAGCACCTGCAGCCACCGTGATAATCTGCACTCCACATGCGGTGATCAGGAAGTGAAAAGATCCAGGTGATTAGGAGGGGCTCCCACTGCCAAAATGGCCACCTACAGGGCTCCACCGTCATGGCCGCCGCTATTTTCAATATCAAACCACCGCAAAATGGCCACTGGACTACACAAACATGGCCGCCATGAATTGAGCACACAGGCTACAACAAAAAGGCTCTGGGGGACCCAGGAGGGATTGCTAGGCCTCAAGGACAAGCTAAGGCAGGACAGGGGGACCCTGGCATGAGCTCCCACCAGGTACAAGCCCAAGCCCCCCCCCCCCCCCGCACAGCCGATCGTCTGGTTGCCGGCACGCGCATTCCCCAGCATAGTGCCCTGACCCCACCCCAGAAGGTAGACCACCCACACAGCCCCAGCATAAGTGGAGGTGGGGGGGTTAGGATGGGGGGACAAATGAAGGGAAACCCGGGGGTCCGACTGTCCCAAGGAGGGGCCCATGTCCACCCCAAAACCCTCCAAGGGAAGAGGGGGGACCAGCTACTCCACATACCAGGAACCAGGTGGGTACCGCTCCAGACAGAACCCCTCGCCATGAAAATTGGGGGGCTCTCGGCCAGGAGGAACGCTGCGACTAGGGGCCGAGACCCATTACTTTACGACCTCGCGAGACGTTTAACTCGCAGGCCAGCCCCCGTTCGGTGGGTCTATGTCACGGCCGACCCAGCGTGGAGCTAAGGTCTGCTCACGCTGGCTTGCCAGACTGGGGTGACCACTGGATCTAGATTATCCAGCCGGTCGCCCAGTCCAGCAGTTGATTGTAGATCTCACAGGAAAAAAAAAAAAAAAAAAATCAGGAGAAAAATCTCTATCTAAAAAGAAAGAAATTGCTAGGACCAGAGATCCCAGCAAGGAACTAGGCCCTTACTCCTGCCTAGGCAGTACCTATAGCAGAGAGGGAGTATACCCCCTGGGACTGCCCATAGGCATAGCCAAGCCTTTTTTTCCGCCTAGTGTCCTACTCCTGTAGAGGGGCAGTATAACCCAATGGTTAAGAAGATCAGGAGCTGTGTCCGTCAATGAATGAAAGAGAAATATATATCTATAACTATAGATATCTATCTATCTATCTATCTATCTACACATATATCTCTATCTGTCATTTTAGGTTTTCAATCAAGTGCTTCCTGCATTTCCGGTACAAAAATTTCCACTGAATATGTCAAGACTGGCAGTTCCATTAATCCCAAGATCCATTTACGGCACATGCCCACTACAACACAATATTGGTTATAACAGACAATTGGAAAGGAAAAGAAAAGAAAGAAAAAAAAAAATAGAACAAAAACACCCACACCCACACCATAGCCAATAATGAGCCTCAATTTCCTAAAGCCTTGCTATAAAATATTTGGTTAGAAAGCAAACATGGTAACTGAAATTGCACACTACATGCTGGAAAAAGAAAAATTGGATTTTTGTCTTACATAAACCATAAAATCCTTTTCTCTGAAGTTCATTGACGGACGCAGTCTCTGTTCTTCTTAGCAGTAGGGCTATACTGCCCCCTACAGGAGTAGGACACTAGGCAAAAAAAGAAATTTCTGGCTACGCCTATGGGCAGTCCCAGAAGGTATACTCCCTCTCTCTGCTATAGGATGTCAGTTTTATTCTGCCTAGTCAGGCGTAAGGACCTAGTTTCTTGCAGGGATCTCTGGTCCTAGCAAAAGTTTTGTTTTTTTTTTGTTAGTTTTTTCTCTAGATTTTTTCCTGTGAGATCTACAAGCAACTAAGCCAGATCTGGGCGATGGGCTGAATATAAAGATCCAGTGGTCACCCCAGCCGGTCAGCGAGCGTGCTCAGTCCCTAGCTCTGTACTAGGTCGGCCGCGACATAGTCCCACCAGACGGGGACTGGCCCTGCGAGTTAAACGATAATACGACCAGGTCTAGGCCAGAGCCGCAGCATTCCCATTGGCCGACAGCCCCCCCACTTCAGTGGAGAGGGGTTCTGTCAGGAGATGGTGCCCGCCTGTATAAGGTATGGTGAGTAAATGTTCCCCCCTCTCCCGTGGCGGGTTTTTGGGGTGCTATAGAATGTCAGTTTTGTAACAAAGCAGTGTCAGAGAAAACAATACCAACCCAACTCAAAATAGAGGGGCGGGTACTGCGGCCGTCAATGAACTTCAATGAAAAAGATTTTACGGTAAGGCAAAAATCCAATTTTCTCTATAGTTTATTGACGGACGCAGTCTCTGCTCTTCTTAACGGTAGGGACGTCCCAAAGCAATGCCATAAAACATGAGGGGTGGGAACAGCAGAAAAAAAAATTCCCCAAGGCTGAACCATAGCAAACCAGGCAACATAGAGCTCATCAGAACAACAAGATGAGACCCACCTGAAAAGACATTAAACACCCTCAATGGATACTAAAAAAACACTCTTAAACGGCAGCATGCAAAACTTTGCGGCCAAAGGAGGCATCTGCAGATGTCAGCACATCCACCTTATAAAACTTTGTGAAGGTATGAACAGGCGACCAGGTAGCCGCCTTGCAAACCTGAACCACAGATGTCTGATGGCGAAAGGCCCAGGAAACACTAAGTGCCCAAGTAGAATGCGCCTTAACAGGGAAAGGTGGAACCTGACCCTTAATTGAATAAGCCTGCACAACTGACTGTCTGATTCCTCTAGAAATAGTCACAGCAGACGCAGCCAGCCCTTTCTTCTTAGGTCCATCCGTGAGTACAAAGAGTGAATCGGATTTTTGAAAAGATTCGGTAGTCGCCAAGTACACCCCGATTGCCTGAACCACATCCAAAGTAGGCAGTGCAAATTCCTTAGAATGTTTTGGCTTAGGACACAAGGAGGGGAGCACAATGTCCTCATTTAAGTGGAAACTGGAAACCACCTTCAGAAGGAAGGGCGAATCCAGACGAAGCACCACTTTATCCCTGTGAACCACCAGATAGGAAGAATGACAGGACGCCGCCTGTTCCAACACCCTGTGTGCGCAGAAGTAATAGCCACCAAGAAGGCCACCTTCTGGGATAAGGCAAGTAGGGGAATCTCCCGAATATTTTCAAAGGGGGGTTTCTGGAGAACCGACAGCACCAAATTAACCTCCTTAGCGGTATTCCCGAGTGTGGCTCGGGATTACCCCAGTATCCCACTCACCTTCCCTGCGATTCCTCGCCGTCCACACACTCTCTGCCCGCTCTGTGCTCGGCCGATGCTGGCACTTGCCTTCCGGTTCCCGAGCGTTGCGACGCCGGGGGGTGGAACTGGCGGCAAATTCAAAAGTGTAAATACACTAAATGACAGGATACAAAGCTGTGATCCTATGGGATTACACTGTATCATGCCATTTCACCACAGGATTGCACCTGGTGACTTTTCCAGTGCTATGTGGCTGGAAAATTGAGAACGACCATGACGTCCAAAAAGCGCTCTTTTTGCGCAAAAGCGCTTTTAGACTACCTGGAAAACAGCGACAGCAAAACTGAGGTACTTGAAGAACTGAGCGATAGCGATTCGTGGGAAAATTCGTCATCAGGTACGGAAAGTGAGGGAAGTATATCAAATGATTCTTCAGAATTTCCAACGGAGCTATGTGCCAGAAAGAGACATCAGAATCGTCGCTGTCGTCACTTTCCGTACAAGAACGCTTTTTGGACGCCATGGTCGTTCTCAATTTTCCAGGCACAAAACTGGAAAAGCACTGGAAGTCACCAGGTGAAATCCTGGGGTTAAATGGCATGATACAGTGTAATCCGTTAGGATCACAACTTTGTATCATGTCATTTAGTGTATTTACACTTTTTAAATTGCCGCCCGTTCCACCCCCCTGCGTCGCAACGCACGCAGGGAACCGGAAGACAGGTGCCGGCATCGGCCAAGCACACAGCGGGAGGACAGCGGGGATCGCAGGGGAAGGCGAGTTTTAAAATGTAAAACAACAGATTTCCATGCAAAACAAAGTACCGCTTTTAGCACAGAAATCTGGACATAATAAGACCGCCACGGAGGTTAAGATCCCAAGGTGGCAACAGAGGTCGCACTGGCGGTGCCAAGTGTTGCAACCCCTGGATAAAGTTACGCACCAGGGAATGGGTGGCTAATGGCAAAGGCCGAGGCCAATATTTGATCAACTCCCCGTTGAAGGAAAGTCAAGATCCGAGCCACAGAGTAAAAGCGAGGGTGAACCCCAAGAGACTCACCACGCAATATACGACTTCCAATGTAGGATGATAAATCTTTCCTCACTTTAAGCAGAGTGGGAATCACTGAAGCAGACAATCCCCTGTTCTTCAGCACCTGGCTTTCAACAGCCAAGCCGTAAAAGCCAGCGACTGTAAAGCAGGATGTAAGATTGGCAATTGAGACAGTAGATCCTCCCTGAGAGGAAGTCTCCAAGGAACGTCTGCGACTAGTCTGACCAGGTCGGCGTACCAAGCTCGGCGAGGCCAGTCCGGAGCCACAAGGATGACTGGAATCCCTTCCGCCTCGATCCTGTGAAAAAGTTTTGGCAGCAATTTGAGAGGGGAAAGGCATACATCAGCTGATACTGACCCCACAGAGCCACCAGTGCATCTGTGGTGTCTGCCAGAGGGTCCGGAGAGCGGGCCACAAACCTCTGCACTTTCCTGTTGATCCGAGATGACAACAGATCTACTTCTGGAATGCCCCAACGAAGGCACAACTGCTGGAACACCTCCAGATGGACAGACTATTCCCCTTAAACCAAAGTCTGTCCACTGAGGTAATCTGCCTGCCAGTTTTCCACTTCTAGAATGTGAACGGTGGAGGGAGCTGGAACAAACAAAGCGTTCCATCCATTGAAGAATGCCTGCCACCTCCAAGGCCGCAAGGACACTTCTGGTGCCCCCTTGGTGACTGACATAAGCCACGGCCGTGGCATTGTCTGATTGAATGCGCACTGGACAGCCCTGAAGGTACTCCTTCCAGTGGACTAGGCAAGGCCTGATCGGTCCAGAACATTGATCGGTAACCTGGATTCCTCCAGGGACCAGACCCCTTTAGCAGAAAGTCTGCCGAGAACGCCTCCCCATCTGGACAGACTGGCGTCCGTGGTGACAACTGTCCAATATAGGGGAAGGAACAATTTTCCTTGTTTGAGCATCGGGGCCGAAGCCACCATATCAGGGACCCTGGTCACCTGGCTCAGCTGGATCTGGTTGTCCAGGGAATTTGAATCTTTGTTCCATTTAAGAAGGATTTCCTTCTGGAGGATCCTCGTATGGAATTGAGCGAAAAGGACCGCCTCAAAGGACGACACCATCAGTCCCAGAACTCTCATACAAGTCTGAAGGGACAACCATTTGCTGGACAGCAATATCTGAATCGCAGTCTGGAATTTTTGAAGTTTTTCTGGAGGAAGAAACACCCTGGCTGAGGACGAGTTCACAGTTAGGCCCAGATAATCCAGTCTCATGGAAGGGAACAGGGACGACTTCTGAAGGTCCAGAATCCACCCTAATTCCTCCAGAGTTCTCATGGTGACCTCCAAGTTTGTCACCAGCGCCGTGGGAGACTCTGCACGGAGAAGCAGACCGTCCAGTTAACCCAGGACCGATATCCCAAGCTGGTGTAACAACGCCAGGACCGGAGCCAACACCTTTGTGAAGACCCGAGGGGCAGCGGAGAGACCAAAGTGTAACACCACAAACGGATCTTGATCCTCTCCCACGGAAAAACGCAGAAACCGCTGATGTCCTGCACATATTGCGATGTGAAGGTAGGCATCTTTGATGTCTAAGGAGGCCAGGAAATCCCCCTGATGTATGGAAGCCCCCACCGTGCGAACGGACTCCATTTTGAATTTTTGAACTCGAACTAAGCACTTCAGTGCCTTTAGGTCCAGAGTTGGACGCACCTTGCCTTCTTTCCAGGGGACCGTAAACCGGTTGGAGTAAAAGCCCTGAAAACGTTCCGAGTTCGGAACCGGAACTATTACTCCTTGTTGTAACAGGTCCTGCATCGCCCCAAAGAGAGCCTGTAAGCGATCAGGGAACAGTCGCACATTGGAAGGGAAGAATCTTACCGGAGGAACGGATCGAAACTCGATCATGTAACCAGACCGTATGACCTTGTAAACCCACTTGTCTTGTATCCGGGATAGCCACAGGTCCGAGAACCGGCAAAGAGGTCCCCCCACCCCAGATACGAGTGAGGGCGCACCTTCAAGCCTAAAGGGTCTTATCCGCAGGTCTGGCGAAACCCAATTTCTGTTCGACAGACCAGGGTGGCTTGGAACCACCCAAGGGGGCCTTAAAGGACTTTGATCCCTTATCAATTGACCCTAAAGGGACGAAAAAACTTTGTGTGCTGAAAAGGAGGGACCACGTCTACGACGAGGGTCTTTACCCTTGTTAGCCTGTGGGAGAAAGGGAAGACCTGTAATAATGTCATCAAGGGTAGCCCCAAACAGGCGATCTCCTTAAAAAGGGAGATCAGTCAAGGCCTTCTTAGAGGTCTCATCCGCAGACCACCATTTTAGCCAAAGTATACGCCAGAGGACCACTGCCGAAACCGACAGTCAGGTCACTAGTGGAGCCGCATCCAGCGAGGCATCGCAAATAAATTGCAGCCCCTGAACCAACTGGTCCGTCCACTCCGCAAAGGCAGGGGGAAGTTTTACCCCCTCCAGGTCACAGCGTAGTAACTTGGCCCATTTAGTCAAAGTTTGTGACACAAGGGCAATAGTAAACACCGGTCTTAGTGCAGACCCTGCCAGAAGTACATATTGCGGGCCACAGACTCTGCCGGATCCTTAAAGGACAGGGAATCCTCCACTGGAATCATGGTAGCTTTATTCAGTCTGGGGAACGGAGGGTCCACCGTAGGTGGCACAGTCCACTTTTTAATAAGAGACTCCTCCAAGGGGTAGCGCCTAGCAATCCGCTTAGGGACACTTGGGGCGGTCCCACTCTTTTTTGACCAGGTTGTCAAAATATGCGGGAAAGGGAAAAACCTTTGCCGCTCTGGATGGCTTGGGAGAGCCAAACGTAACCTGCACCTCAGTCGCATCCTCCATTTTTAGGGTCTGACGCACAGATACAACCAGTGCATCCATCAGCGCCTTTTCCTGCGCGTTGGCGGAGGGAGAGCTGTCATCCTCACTATCAGAGGAGACAGGGCGGGAGGTAGTAGACCCAGCAGGGAGACCCACGTCTGCGGCGTCTGAATCAGTGTCAGAATCTGACACATCAGATGAGGCAGGGGTAGACGGGGGGCGTTTTTTGGCACTTCAGGCCACCTCCTCCCGGGACACAAAAGTATTCCAGGACCGCTGACAGTGCATCTATAAATGGCTGGGATCCGGAGGGCCCTGCGGCCTCCGAGAAAGGGTCAGGTGGGGAAACGTGCTCCACAGAGTCCATGGCGCAGCAGGGTAACCCCGCAGAAAAATTAAAAAAAAAACGTTTTTGTTTTTTTTTAAATGTCCCACCGCTCTATAGCGCCCCCAAAAGGTTTGGCACAAAGCACTGAAGACTCCCAGCAGGCAGAGAGAGAGAGGGAGAGACCCCCCCAGACTCCCAACCCGCACCAGAGATGCACCAGGAAGGCTCAGGATGTCTGAACAGCACGTGTCTGCAGAGATCTGTGATTAGAAGGAAACCCGAGTGTCAGCACTAGGGGAAAAAAAAAAAAAGGGGCTCCACCGCCAAAAAAACGCATCTAGTGACTCCAAAAACATGGCCGCCATTGATTTTCAATAGGGATCCACCAAAAAATGGCCGATCTTTGCTAGCACATGGGTTACAAGAAAATGGCGACCCCGCTGAGCTTCTGGGGGCCCTCGAGGGGATCCCCCCTCCCCCTGGACAAGATCGACAGGATGGGGGGCCCTGGAAGGGACAGGCGAGTACCCCCGGCACGATCAATCGACTGGTCATTGGCGGTGCACCCCCCTCCCCACTGTCGGCATGACGCCTGCTCCCAACCCCCGGGGGTAGTTCAAGCGCCTCATAGCCCCAGTAAGTGAGGGGAGGAGGGGGGCGCGGTACGGACGGATGGACAGGGGGGAACCTGGGGATCCTGCGTTCACCCCAAAAACCTGCCAGGGGAGAGGGGGGAACATTTACTCACCATACCTGGAACAGGCGGGCACCATCTCCTGATAGAACCCCTCTCCACTGAAGTGGGGGGGCTGTCAGCCAATAGGAATGCTGCGGCTCAGGCCTAGACCCGGTCGTATGCAACCTGGCGAGACGTTTAACTCGCAGGGCCAGTCCCCGTCTGGTGGGACTATGTCTCGGCCGACCTAGCGCAGAGCTAGGGACTGCGCGCGCTCGCTGGCCTGCTGGGTTGACCACTGGATCTATATATCCAGCCCATAGCCCAAATCTGGCTTAGTTGCTTGTAGATCTCACAGGAAAAAATCTGAAGAAAAAAACTTAAAAAAACTTTTGCCAGGGCCAGAGATCCCAGCAAGGAACTAGGTCCTTAATCCTGACTAGGCAGAATAAAACTGACATCCTATAGCAGAGAGAGGGAGTATACCTCCTGGGACTGCCCATAGGCATAGCCAGAACATTTTCTGCCTAGTGTCTTACTCCTGTAGGGGGCAGTATAACCCTACTGTTAAGAAGAACAGACTGCGTCCATCAATAAACGATAGAGAAATGAGAAGCGTTGTGTGCAGTGTGTGTTGCAAAGTGAACCATGTCAGGTTTTTGCTTCCCAAAACATTACAAATTCTACCATCATTGCATCTAGAGATTTTCAAACTTACATTTGTTCTTGGTCTCCGAGCACTCTGCGCTGAAATGTTTTCCCCGCCATCTTCAACGGAGTTAGACTTTGCTTTTCTAGCTAAGAAAAAAAAAAATGAAGCAGCACAAAATAAAAACACCATTATAGCTCGTAGACTGTGCTTTGTGCCAACCTCCAGCAGTGTTTACATCCTAGGTGCAGAAATCTTTTTTGGGACAGTCTTCACAAAGACTGCACAGACAATGCAGGAGACAGCAGTAGTCATGGAGTTAGGTATGCACCAGGATGTGAGGGAAGGGATTCTCCCTTGGTTTAAGGTTTAAACTGCCTTAGATGTAGATCCCTTATAAATGTAGGCACTTCAGTGTTCTCTAAACGATGGGCCCTTCATACAAAATGAAAAAGGAAAGGAGGGAGAGAAATAAGAAGACCCTTCCTATTAGAATCTACCATCTACCAGCTGTCCTGCTACTGTTATTGGAGCCATATAGGAGAGTTTTTTTCTGAACAATTGGCATTCAATGTCTGTGGCAATAGTTCACATCGGTGCAACAGTTGGGAGTGAGAGTGCACATCGCGTGTTCAGATCACCATTATTCGCTATCTTTTGCACCTTGCACATGGACTTTTTTTTATATATGAACTTACTTATTTATTCATTCACGAATCCTTTTTACACCAGCACTTTATATGGACTGTTATGCAGTTTTGGAATATTGATATATATTGTTATGGTCCTTTGCACAGCACCTTGTTTGTATGAATTTCTATTGGATTTTTTATCCTCTGCACTATTTTGCACAGTTCATTGATTTTATGATATTCTTTATTTCACGATTTGTTATTGAGTCCATTTTGAATCCACTTTGAATTCAACGCCAATTTATTTCATCTGCTCATGTATGGTATGTGGCGACACTACAAATTTTAAAGCTTTATTCTTCAGCATCACCACTTTATTGTGGTTCACTTTTTTACATTTTTTAAAATCATGTTCATTTTTAAGATCATGTTCAATTATTTCACTGGTAGCGCATTGGTCTTTTACTTACTATAAAAATGCTGTATATTATTAATTTCATAGGAGATTAACAGAACAGGTCACCAAGAGCAGAGTAACATTGGAAATTGGTAAAAATCACCCAACTAAGGCACAGTAGTAAAGACCTTCTGTGTGACTTATCCTGCCCTGCTTCTCCCAAAACAATTTAAGAAAAAAAAAAAATTAAAACCAGGTTTCACACAGTAGGTGATTACATCTGTTGCCTAATGGAGGGCAAGAAATACAGTTTAGCTAGAAATCAAATTGATCCCACTGTGAAAGAGCAAGAGGGCAAAAAGTACAAAGTATGTACACTGACCTTTCTTGGAAGGCTTAAACGGTGTTTGAGAAACACTTGATGTTATTTGCTCGATGTCCACATTCACCTAATACAAACAGACCGTGACAAAACAATTGTGTTTATTGTAGCCATTCAGAGGATGTACGCCACTGCATGTATCGACCGCTCAGTGCTTACAAAAAGAAACTGACAGGTCATTGGTCCGGAATAAATCTATACTTTGTGCCAAGCAGTACATTGCTACGGATATACAGATGAACAGACATACCAACAGTGAAGGGGTTTTACCAAAAAGCAAAAGATATTTCTAGAACCTCAATTTACAATCTAAAAGTAATTTAATTGGCTATGGCCAGCAAACACAACACTCTACATTGCATGGACAACAGGTTTATCAAAAGAATGCTAATTACTTTAGACAAGCAATGTGTGCTTGGAATAGCTTCTAGGGCAGCTACAATATCTTTTAAAAACTGGCATGAGAATGCCAGAGAAAATGATCTCAAAAAATAAGAACCAAAATTGGCTACACATATCATAATAGCTGATAAATGACTGCCATCAACCTTACTTATCGTCAAATCGTCTTGTCAGTAACTTAACCACTTTACCACCGGAGGATTTTCCTGCTAAAAGACCAGGGGGTTTTTTGCGATTTTTTACTGCGTGACTTTAACGGACAATTGCGCGGTGGTGCGACGCTGTACCTAAACGAATTTCACGTCCTTTTTTTCCCACAAACAGAGCTTTCTTTTGGTGGTATTTGATCACCTGTGCGATTTTTTGATCACGCGCTATAAACAAAAAAATAGCGTAATTTTTGCAAAAATAACAATATTTTTCACTTTTTTTATATGAAATTCCCCCCCAAAAAAATGTAAAAATCCAAATTTTTTAACATTTTCGGCCAATTTGTTTTACGCTACCTATGTTTGGTAAAAAAAAAAAAAAAAAAAAAAAAAAAAATCTCAAAAAGCGTATTTTGATTGGTTTGCGCAAAAGTTATCGCGTTTACTAACAAAGGGAAAGATTTTTGTCATTTTTTTTTTTTAACGAGTAATGGCGGCGATCTGCGATTTTTTTTGCGGTACTGCGACATTGCGGCGGACAGATTGGACCCTTGACTGACATTTTTGACACTTTTGGGGTTACCAGTGACATTACTGCAGTAATCAGTGCTATATATATGCACTGTTACTGCAAAAATGACACTGGCAGGGAAGGGGTTAACTGTATTGGACAGGGAGGGGTTAAGTGTGTCCTAGGGGCGTGCTAACTGTAGTGGGACATTGCTATTGGTGTAAAAACAAAGATCAACGGTTCTACATAGTAGAACCGTCTGATCTTCATTTTTACACAGGGAGAACTGACAGGCGGCTTGTTTACATAAGCCGCTCTGTCTTTCTCCCGCTGTACCGGCGATCGTAGTGTGACCGGCGGACATCGGGTCCGCCAGTCACACTCCCGCACTCCCCCGTGAACGAGCCTCGACGGGCGCGCGCTCGCCCGCTATTGGCTCTAGAAGGAGTGACAGGCGAGCGACGTAGACCTACGTCACTCTGCCTGGCCGGGGCCGACTGCCGCAGTAAATATACTGTGAGCAGTCGGCAAGTGGTTAATGGCATGGGGGTCAAATTTACTTTAAACTTTTTTTTTAGGTTGCAGGTTTTTTAAACGGATGCTTTCTACTTAATTTATATAAATCTTTAATTTCACAAATATGTATTACAAGATCCAAATTAACAGAACATAAAAACACACACACACACACACACACACACACACACACACACACACACACACACACGTAGCTACTTATGATTATATGTGATAATCACTCTGACCACACAGTCATGTGTGTATATTAGAGCAGGGTTTCTCAAACTTTTTTCTGTCAAGGCACCCTTAAAATATTGCACAATCTCAAGGCACCCCATTCTAAAATGTAAAAACTTGAATAGTTTTACATATTGCAGCAGTATGCACACACATAGGACATCCAACATTAGAGATGATTTATTCTTAAAAATGCAATGTACCTTTGCACATTGGTACTGACTAGCATTCCAGCTTTTCTCTTCTGCCCCAGTTTCTCTCTCTCAACCAGCTAATGTGACCTCAGTATTGACAAAGAGGGGCAGGTAAGGGGCAAACAAGGATGTTCTCAGGCGCCTGGTATTCTTCTGATCAACATTTGCCATCATCAGTTGTTGGACACTAGCAGCTGGCCAACACAATTCCCAAACTTGTAATGCAACACTTTAAAACACTGTGGCTTAAAAAAAGGCAGCCTTGATCTACCCTCTGGTTTGTTGACAATTGTTGGGCAATTTTAAGGCATTTTGCCAAGGCACCACTGAAGAGTCTAGAAGGCACCCTAATGTGCCACGGCACCCTTGTTGAAAAAGGCTGTATTGGAGCATGAGATACTGAACTCAAGCAGCCTTTTTCAGGAAAGCATCTTTTAATATTGTCAAAATGTATGCTGGAGCTTAAAGTGGAATTCCTGCCCAACACTAAAGCAGGCCAATAATCGCATGTAAAATTCAGACATACTAGTTGTACCCAAGCCAGTACCCATCAGCCTGCACATAGAGGGTTCAAATATCGGCTGGTCCCTGCTGAACTGGCCAAATTTCCAACCATCTATGGCTGGCTTAACTATTCTTGAAAATGTCCCCTCCCCCCTCCTGGTACTTACCCCGCCTACGCTATGTAAAAAAAAAAAAAAAAAAAAAAAAAAAAAAAAAAAAAAAAAAAAAGATTTTTGTAAGATATTACCATAAAATATTTTTCTCTCTTGCCCATCGACTGACGCAGCCTCATCTCCATGAGCTGAGTGGGTTATGCTGCCAACTGCAGGAGTAGTCTAGGCAGTACGTTCGTACAAAACTTTTAACATGTACATGCCCACGGTGCTGTCCCTCCAGGCATAACCCCCCACTGCCACAGCCCAGCACATCAGTTTAGTTGCAAGCAGTGAAGACAAAAGAACCATCCCCATACAGAGGGGCGGGTGCTGTGTCTGTCGATGGACATCAGAGAAAAAGATTTTACTGTAAGATCTTACAAAAATCTTATTTTCTCTATCGTCCATCGACAGAAGCAGCCTCATCTCCATGAGCTGAGTGGGACGTCCCAAAGCAGTATAGGCATGAGGGGTGGGAAAAAACGCAACCAGACAGTAATGTCAACTCCAAGAGGCTAAACCTAGCCAACCGGGCAACATGGAGCTCAACCAAACAACAGGAGCTCACCCAGGTAAAAGACCCCTAAGAGAATAACAAAAAGACATTCTCTCATGAAACAGCAGCCTGCAAAACCTTGCGGCCAAAAGAGGCATCCGAACATGCCAACAAATCCACCTTGTAAAATTTGGTAAAGGTGTGTACAGGCGACCAAGTCGCTGCCTTATAAACTTGTACAACAGAGGCCTGATGGCGAAAAGCCCCAAGAGGCACTCAGCGGTCTAGTAGAATGCGCTTCACAGGGAAAGGAGGAACCTGACCCTTGATTGAATAAGCCTGAACAACAGTCTGCCTGATCCATCTCGAAATGGTAGCAGCAGACGCAGCCAAACCTTTGTGAGGACTGACCGGAAGTACAAAGAGTCCGACTTCTTGAAGGACTCAGTAACCGTCAGATAAACCCTTATCGCCCGAACCACATCCAGAGAGTGCAAAGCAATTTCCTTGTGATGTTTAGGCTTAGGACATAAGGGAGGCAACACGATGTCTTCATTCAGGTGAAAATCCGACACCACCTTAGGAAGAACAGACGGATTAGGTCGGAGGACCACTTTATCCCTGTGGCCCACCAAATAAGGCGGACAGGACAGCGCCGCCAACTCAGAGACTCTGCGGGCAGAAGTGATAGCCTCTAGGAAGGCAACCTTCTGCGACAAAGAAAGCAGAGAAATCTCCCTAATATTCTCCAAAAGAGGCTTTTGAAGAACAGACAAAACCAGATTAAGATCCCACGGCAGTAACGGGGATCTCCGCGGAGGAGCCAGATGACGCACCCTTTGAATGAAAGTGTGAAAGAAACTATTAGCAGCCAACTAACGTTGGAAGTAAATAGCCAAGGCTGACACCTGGCCCTTGATTAGTGCCCAACCCCTTTACGTAAAAATGCCAAAACCCTAGCTATATTGAGGACAAGCGAGGGTGCAGATGCAGCAATTCACACCATGAAATGTACAATTTCCTCGTACGACGATAGATCTTCCTAGATGTCGACTTCCTGGCATTCAAAAAGGGTCCAACACCTGCCGACTGAGGTAATCCGCCTGCCAATTTTTCCCCCTGGGAATGTGTACGGTGGAGAGGGCTGGAATGAACCGTTCTGCCCGCCTTAGAATGCCGTCTACCTCCAGAGCTGCCAGGACACTTTTTGTGCCCCCTTGGTGAGTGACAGAAGCCATGGCATTGTCTAATTGAATGCGCACTGGACAACCCTGAAGATGAACCATCCAATGATCCAGACCCAGTCGGATTGCTCAGAGTTCCAAGACATTGATCGGTAGTCTGGAGTCTTCCAGCGTCCAGATCCCCTGAGCAGAATGCTTGCTGTGGACGCCACCCTAGCCGGACAGGCTGGCATCCGTGGTGACCACTGTCCAACACAAATGAGGAAGGATTTTCCCAGCCGAAATGCCGGAGAACGAAGCCACCATATCAATGATTCCCTCATTCAGACTCCGCTGGATCTGATTTTCCAGAGACTGAGGAGTCTTGTCCCATTTGGTGAGAATCTTTGCAGGGACCTAGTATGGAACTGTGCAAATGGAACTGCCGCGAAGGTAGACACCATCAGGCCCCGCACCCGCATGAAAGTCCGGAGGGACGACCATCTGTTGGACAGCAGGAGGCGAATTGCAGCCTGCAATTTTTGGAGTTTGTCCAGAGCAAGGAACACTCTGGCTAAGACTGAGTCCAGAGTCAGGCCCAGATAGCCCAGCTTCATGTATGGAACCAGAGCAGACTTCTTAAAGTTTAGAATCCAGCTGAACTCCGTATTCGTATTGTGACCTCCAGGTTGTCTACCAGAGCAGAGGGAGATTCTGCTCGCAGGAGGAGATTGTTCAAGTAGCCCAGTACCGCAATCCCCCGTTGGTGTAGCAAGCCTAGCACCGGGGCTAACACTTTTGTGAAAACCCAAAGAGCGGAGACGAGACCAAAAGGGTAACGCCACAAACGGATAATGCTCCTCTCCCACAGCAAAGTGGAGAAAACGCTGGTGACTGGCACATATTGGAATGTGAAGGTAGGCATCCTTAATATCGATAGAGGCAAGGAAATCCCCCTGACAAAGGGATGCCACCACCGGTCGAATGGACTCCATTCTGAACTTCTGTACCCCCACAAAGCAGTTTAGCCCCTTGAGGTCCAGGATTGGACGCACTTTGCCTTCCTTCCTGGGAACAGGTTTGAGTAAAATAACCTGAACACGTTCTGAAGTCAGAACTGGGTCAATCACCCCTTGAAGGAACAGGTCTTGTACTGCCCCAAAATAGGCCCTATAAGCAGTCTGGGGACAGGCTCAGGTTGGAAGGAAAAAACCTTGCCGGGGGACAAGAGCAAAACTCAATCTTGTAGTCGGACCAAATGACTTAGTGGACCCACTTGTCTTGCACTAGGGAAGTCCACAGGTCTGGAAACCAGCAAAGACGTCCCCCCACCCCCGATAACAGTGAGGGTGCAACTTCATGCTGAAGACACGCCAAAGGACCACTGCCAAAACAGAGAGGCAAGCCATCAGGAGAGCCGCATCCAAAGAGGCATCACAGATAAACTGCAGCCCCTAGACCAGCTGTTCTGCCAGCTCGGCAAATGCAGGGGGGAGCAGTTCCCCTTCCAGGTCACAGCGTAAGAGCTTGGCCCACTCGGTCAGAGTGTGCGACCCTAGGTCAATGGTGAATACTGGCCTCATTGCCGAACCAGCCCGAGAGTACACATGGAGGGAGACAGCCTCTGCCTTCCGGTCAGCCAGATGCTTAAAGTCCGGGGACCCTTTAACCCGGAATCATGGTTGCCTTGTTTAATCTGGAAACCGGAGGGTCCCCCACTGGCGGCACAGTCCACTTAAGGGACTCCTCAGAGGTAATGCCTAGTAAAGTGCTTAGAGACCCCATGGGGTCATCCCCATTCTTTAGCGACAATTCTGTCAAAATAGGCAGGGAAAGGAAACCCCTTTGCTACTCTGGATGGCTTGTGAGTGCCAAAGGGTACCTGCGCCTCCGTCGCAGCCTTAGCTGCATCTTCCATCTTCAGGCTCTCACGCACAGATACAATCAGTGCATCCACCAGCGCCTTTTTGTGTGCGGTCACAGACGTGGAGGAATCATCCTCACTGTCAGAGGATTCCAGGCGCGTAGTTGCAGACTCAGCAGGGTGCCCATGTCCGCGGGGGGCGAATCAGATTCAGGATCTGATTAAACAGATGAGGCAAGGGAAGACTGGGGGCACATTTTGCTAGACCCATCGCCCGCAAGCCACCTCCACCCAGGGCACAAGGGACTCCAGGACCGCGGTCAGCGCATGGATGGATGGTTGGGACCCGGAGGGTCCTGCAGCCTCAGAGAAGGGATAAGGTGGGGAAGTGTGCTCCAAAGATTCCATGAGTCACCAGTGGACCCTCACAAAAAAGTAACATTGCCAAGGGACAACCCCCACCGCGCTGGCAGCACCACCCAGTCGCCAGGCACAAAGCACCAGCAATTTTCAGCAGAGAGGGAGAGGACCCCACCAGACTCACCACCCGCAAAGACAAGCAACTGCAGCCACCAGGATAATCTGCACTACACGAGCTGCAATCAGGAAGTAAAGCGATCCAGGAGTCAGCACCAGGGTATAGGGAGGGGCTCCTACCACCGAAATCGCTGCCCAGAGGGCTCCACTGTCATGGTCCCTGCTATTTTTAATGGCAAACAACAGAAAATGGCTGCCAGACTACACAAACATGGCCACCGTGTATAGAACACACAGGTTACAACAAAATGGAGTACACCCCCCCCCCCCTCGGGGACTGCCCATGGGTGTAGTCAGAACTTATTCCTGCCTAGTGTCCTACTCCTATAGGGGGCAATATAACCCAATGGTTATGAAAACCAGGAGCTGTGTCCGTCAATGAACGAAGGAGAAAAAAAGGGTTGACCGGCAAATAAAAAAAAAGACATAAATCTAGAGATTCCTTGACATATCTCACAGGTATGAAATGTTTTATGCAATCCTAGAAAACTTGGCTTACCGTTGTAGCTGCCTGAAAAGCTTTCATCCTCCCACCTTTTGCTAAGAGAAAAAAAAAAATAAAATAAAACACAACACTTAATACTTGTTATATAAACACCTAAAAACATGGACCTGTTCTCATGTCTTATTTCACATTTTCTGAAGCATTTCATGAACAGATCAAAAAAGTTTAATCAGAAATGTTTTTTTTTTTTTCTTTCAATCAGCACAAGGGACAATATTTACAATCTATGCAAAGTGTCTTTTGTGCTGTTAGCTGCTGCTTTAGTTAAAATCCTTCAATTAAATTCCCCCTAACCCAGCAGCGGCAATTTTCTGGTGCTACAGTGTTATTGGAGCCGAGGGACCTGTGACAGTCATTCATCAAGAGTGCCATTGCCCACCTTTCCACCTCCCTCCTCCATTCATAAAAACTGTATTATAGCTTCCAAGGGATATATTACACTTTAGCTTTAAATCTTCTTTACCAAATACAGATTAAACAACATTTCAGTAATTTCTTATCTGAATAGTAATCATCCATAGAAAAAAGAAAAAGTATATTTAACAGAAATGTGCCATGGAGGGAAAAAAAAACAAAAAAACAAAAAGGGAAAACGAAAAAAAAAAAAAAAACTTAAATGAAGGCTTACCAAAATAATCAAGCCAGCGCATTTCTTTGATAGCTGCAGGTAGCTTGACGAGTTCGATATTGTACAGGGTATCCACTTCCTTCACATTGCTAATAACCGCAGATTTTAATTCCTCTACAATTGCCTTGACTAGATGAAGAAAAGAGAGAAGCAATTTCTTTAATACCAATAAGGTGCACAGATCATTACACTTTACCATTTGAAATGCTTAATTTTAAGCGGATTAAGTGCATGGCAATGTAGTGATATTCTGCCAACATTAAAATACTATTAACGAAACCTTTGTGAAAACTACAATTTAACATCAATAAGTATACACCTATCACAAAACAGATCAAACCACAGATCCAGTTGAAGGTATTTTCACACTCCAAAACACAGGGGAAAAAAAAAAAAAAAAGGAGGCATTAAAATCGCCTGAGCTTAACAAATAAACATGGCAATTCAGTGCACACAGGTGTCTGTAAGACATACAAATATCTACAATGCCAAAATGCACAGTAGAGCGTAAAGTAGGGACGTCCAATTGGCAGCCTGTGAGACCTTTTCTGTGGGCTACCCCGATGGCCACTTTCCCTCCCGCTGCTCTGATCAGCAAAATGCTCAGTTTAGGTGCGACGAGAAATTTAAATAAAATGTACTCCTAATTTTTTAACACTTCGATGGCCCTAAATCACACCATATTAACACCTTCAACCTCTGCACTCTCGAGCTGTTTTAATTGACTTTGTGTCTTTTCAGTCATGAACGTTTATGTATTTTTTATTCATATCACATTAAATAAAATTCCTTTTCCATGCTTTGTAACACTACAATTGTAATTTTAATCTCATACACACAACAAACTACAGTGTATAAATGTATACTTTTCTACAGAGACACTGGTGTTTTGATTTACACTAACAGCGGTCAAAAGTAATTTTTTTTTTTTTGCTAGATCTTTTTGTCCTAGGAAAAAATAAAATAAATGCAGGAAAAAAAACGACTATGCCTATGGGGCAGTCCCAGGGCGTATACTCCCACTCTGCTATAGGTACTTAATTTTATTACAAGCAGTGTCATAAGAAAAAAAACAAACTCCATAGAGGGGTAGGTGCTGTGTCCGTCAATGAACATCAGAGAAATGGCCTTTACGGCAAGTCAAAAATCGCATTGTCTCTTTCGTTCATTGACGGACACAGCTCCTCATCTTCTTGACTACGTGGGACGTCCCAAAGCAGTGTCAAACATGAGAGGTGGGAACAGCAAGAAAAAAAATAAATAACTTCCCAAGGCTAAACAAAGCCAACCAGGTAACATGGAGCTCAACCAAAAACTGGAGCTCTCCTGAAAAAAAAATTAAAAACACCCTCAAAGAGGACCAGGTCCTCTAAACCACAGCCTGCAAAACCTTGCGGCCGAAGGAAGCATCGGCAGATGCCAACACATCCACCTAATACAACTTTGTGAAAGTGTGCACAGACGACCAGGTAGCCGCCTTGCAAACCTGCATCACTGATGCCTGATGACAGAAGGTCCAGGAGGCACTAAGCGCCCGAGTAGAGTGCGCCTTAACAGAAAAAGGAGGAACCTAACCCTTAATGAAAAAATCCTGAACCATCTGGAAATAGTTGCAGCAGAAGCAGTCAACCTTTTGCGAGATCCATCCGTGAGGACAAATAGTGAGCCTAACTTTCTAAAAGACTCTGTAGCTGCCAGGTACACCCTTCTTGCCAGAACCACATTCAGAGAATGCAAGGCAATTTCCTTAGGAGGCGTAGGCCTGGGGCACAGGGAGGGCAACACAATGTCTTCATTCAAATGAAAATCAGACACGATCTTTGGAAGGAACAACCGACATGGACAAAGAACTCTGAAGATCCCTGTGAACCACCAGGTAAGGCAAACGACAAGACAGCGCCGCCAGCTCCGACATCCTGCTCGTAGAAGTAACAGCTACCAAAAAGGCCACTTTCTGGGACAATGTAAGCAGGGGAACCTCCCAAATGTTTTCAAAAGGGAGGATTCTGGAGAACTGACAACACCAAATTGAGGTCCCACGGCGGCAATGGAGACCGCACTGGAGGGACCAAGAGTCTCACTCCCTGGAGAAAGGTACGCACCAAGGAGTGTGTGGCCAACAGACGCTGAAAGAAAGCCACCAAAGCCCAAACCTGGCCATTGAGGATACTGAAGACCAGGCGCTGCTCAACCCCACGTTGGAGGAAGGCCAAGATCAGTCACTGAAAAGGAGCGAGGGTGAACCCTGAGGGATTCACACCATGCAATGTACGTCTAAGTACAATGGAAAATCTTCCTAGAAGTAAATTTTCTAGCTTTTAATAGTGTAGGAATCACCGACTCAGATAAGCCACTATCCTTTAGCACCTGGCTTTCAACAGCCAAGCCGTCAAAGCCAGCGAATATACAAGCAGGATAGCCCTTGCGACAACAGATTTTCCCTGAGAGGAAGTCTCCAAATAGCATCAGCAACCAGCCATACCAGATCAGCGTACCAAGACCGGCGAGGCCAGTCTGGAGCAACTAGGATGACCGGAAAGCCTTCAGCCTCGATCTTTGCCAGGAGTCGTGACAGAAGCTTAAGAGGAGGAAAAGCGTAAATCAGACGATATTTACCCAAAAAGGAGCCACTAATGCATCTGTGGTGTCGGCTAGAGGATCCCGGGACCGTGCCACAAACGACTGCACTTTCCTGTTGAAGCAAGGGGCCAAAAGATCCACCTCAGGAGTACCCCAACGGAGACACAACTGATGAAACACCTCCAGATGAAGTGACCATTCCCCCTGCGCCAACGCCTGTCGACTGAGGTAATCCGCCTGCCAATTTTCCACCCCTGGAATGTGCACAGCAGAGAGGGCTGGAAAGAATCGTCCTGCACACCTTAGAATGCCGGCTACTTCCCAAGCCACTAGGACACTTCTGGTGTCCCCTTGGTGATTGACATAGGCCACGGCCTTGTTCGATTAAGTCCGTACCGGACACCCCTGGAGACGACATGTGCAATGATCCAGACAGTCTGATTGCTCGAAGTTCCAGTACATTGATCGGTAGCCTGGACTCTCCAGAGTCCAGACCCACCAGAGTCCAGACCCCCTGAGAAATCTGTGCCAAGGACGCCTCCCCACCCAGACAGGCTGGCGTCCGTGGTGACGATCATCCAGTACAAGGGAAGGAACTATTCGCCCTGACGAAGTGCCGGAGAATGAAGCCACCAAACCAGGGACCCCCTAATACTCTGGCTCAACAGGATCCGATTGTCTAGAGACTGAGGATTCTTGTTTCATTTCACCAGAATCTCTTTTTGCAGAGATCTCGTGTGGAAATGTGCAAATGGGACCGCCTCAAAAAGGTAGACACCATAAGGCCCAGTAACCCCATGCAAGAGATGACCATCTGCTGGACAGCAAAAGCTGAATTGCCTCCTGCAATTCTTGAAGTTTTTCCAGAGGAAGAAACACTCTGGCTGAGGCTGACCCCAGAGTCAGACCCAGGCTTGAGGACGAAACCAGTGCAAACTTCTGAAGATTCAGAATCCAACCAAACTTCCTCAGAGTTTGCAGAGTAATCTCCAAGTTGCCCAACGGAGCAATTGAAAACTTGTAAAAGCAGATCGTCCAGGTGCCCCAGTACCGCTATCCCCGCTGACGTAGCAATGCTAGCACCAGGGCCACTATTGTGAAGACCCGAGGAGCAGAGGCGGGACCAAAAAAAGTAACACCATAAACTAAAAATGCTCCTCGCCCACGGCAAAGCGGAGGAAGCGCAGGTGGCCGACACATATTGGGATGTGTAGGTAGGCATCCCTGATGTCGATGGAGGCGAGGAAATCCCCCTGATGCAAGGACGCCACCACCATGCGAGTGGATTACATTCTAAACTTCTGTACCACACAAAGCAGTTAAGCGCCTTGAGGTCCAGAATTGGATGCACCTTGCCTTCCTTCCTAAGAACTGTAAACAGGTTTGAGTAAAAACCTTGAAAACGTTCTGATGTCGGAAATGGGATAATCACCCCTTGAAGTAACAAGTCTTGCACTGCCCCAAAGAGATCCCCTCTAAGCAATCTGGGGAAAAGTGCAGGTCGGAAGGGAAGAAACTGTCCGGAGCATAGTGCCTTGCAAAAGTATTCACCCCCTTGGCATTTTCGTGTTTTGTTGCCTCACAACCTGGAATTAAACATGGATTGTTTGAGGATTTGCATCATTTAATTTACAGAACATGCCGACAACTTTGAAGATTTTTTTTTTTTTTTGTGAAGAAAACAAATAGGACAAAATAACAGAAAAAGTCAATGTACATAACTATTCACCCCCCTAAATTCAGCACTTTGAAGAGCCACCTTTTGCGGCAATCACAGCTCCAAGGCGCTTTGGATAAGTCTCTATGAGCTTGCCACATCTTACCACTGGGATTTTTGCCCATTCCTCTTTGCAAAACTGCTCCAGCTCCTTCAAGTTGGATGGTTTTCGCTTGTGAACAGCAATCTTTAAGTCTGACCACAGATTTTCTTTTGGATTGAGGTCTGGGCTTTGACTAGGCCATTTCAACACATTTACATGTTTCCCCTTAAACCACTCAAGTGTTGCTTTAGCAGTGCGTTTGGGGTCATTGTCCTGCTGGAAGGTGAACCTCCGTCCTAGCCTCAAATCACTCAAATCACAGAGTGGTACAGGTTTCGCTCAAGAATTTCCCTGTATTTAGCACCATCCATCTTTCCCTCAACTCTGACCAATTTCCCAGTCCCGGCTGCTAAAAAAACATCCCCACAGCATAATGCTGCCACCACCATATTTCACTGTGGGGATGGTGTTCTTTGGATGATGTGATGTGTTGGGTTTGGGACAGACATAGCGTTTTCTTTGATGGCCGAAAAGTTCAATTTTAGTCTCATCAGACCAGAGCACCTTCCGCCATACATTTTGGGAGTCTCCCACATGCCTTTTCGCAAACTCAAAATGTGCCATTTTGTTTTTTGCTGAAAGTAATGGCTTTCTTCTGGCCACTCTGCCATAAAGCCCAAGTCTATGGAGCGTACAACTTATTGTCGTCCTATGTACAGATACTCTAGTCTCTGCTGTGGAACTCTGCCCGGTCCGTGAGCCTTGGTAGGCGACCGTCTCTTGGCAGGTTTGCTGTTGTGCTATGTTCTTTCCATTTGGTTATGATAGATTTGATGGTGGATATTTTTTTTTTTTTTTATAACCTAACCCCGACTTGTACTTCTCAACAACATTTTCCCTTACTTGTTTGGAGAGTTCCTGGCAATGTTTGGTTAGTGGTGCCCCTTGCTTAGGTGTTGCAGCCTCTGGGGCCTTTCAAAAAAGGTGTGTATATGTAATGACAGAAGATGTGGCACTTAGATTGCACACAGGTGGACATCATTTCACTAATTATGTGACTTCTGAAGATAATTGGTTGCACCAGAGCTTTTCATGGGCTTCACAACAAAGAGGGTGAATACCTACGCATAGGCCAATTTTCAGTTTTCTATTTCTAAAAAAATAGTTTAATATATATATATATATATATATATATATATATATATATATATATATATATTCTTCTCAATTCACTTCACCAACTAAGACTATTGTGTTCTGATCCATCACATAAAATTCAGATTAAACAAAACACTGAACCGAAGGCTGTAACGTAACAAAATAGTTAAAAAGTCAAGGGGGGGGGGGGGGGTGAATATTTTTGCAAGGCACTGTATGATCTTGTAGCTGGAGCGAATGGCTTCGTAGACCCACTTGTCCTTTATCAGGGAGGGTCCACGGATCCGAAAACCAGTGAAGACGTCCCCCCTCCCCAAATACGGGTGAGGGCTCCTCCCTTCATGCAGAGGAAGCCTTGTCCGCAGATCTGTCAGAACCTGCTCGTGGCTTGCCAGACTAGGTCCTCTTAGAACTCCCGGCGGGGGCTCTGAAGGGCTTTGATCCCTTGTCATGAGACCCTGAGGGATGAAAAGGCCTCTTGTGAGCCAAAAAGAAACACCCCCCATCTGCGACAGGACTCCTTACCCTTGGAAGCCTGAGGAAGAAGAGTACTCTTTCCCTCTGTGAGGCTATTGATGAGGTCATCCAAGGAAGCTCCAAACAGGCGAACCCCCCCACAAATGAAAAATTGGATAAGGCCTTCTTAGAAGCCTGGTCCGCAGACCAACATTTCAGCCAGAGAATGCGCCGCAGGACCACCACTGAGAGTTTAGAAAGCAAGGGAGCCGCATCCAAAGAGGCTTCACAAACTGTAGCCCTTGGACCAAATGATCCGCCAGCTCTGCAAAGGCAAGGGGATCCGTTCCCCCTCCAGGTCCTGGCGTAGAAGTTTTGCCCACTCTGTCAAAGCTTGCAACACCAGGGCAATAGTAAATACTGGCCTAAGTGCGAACCAGCCACAGGAAACATATAGCGGGTCAAGGCCTCCGACCTCCTATCAGCCGAATCTGGGAAGACCAGGGACTCTTCAACCAGGATTACGGTGGCTTTATTCAACCTGGAATCCGGGGAGTCCACTAAAAGAGGAACCATCAATTTTTTAAGGAGGGAATCCTCATAGGGGTTCTTCATTGCAAAACGCTTTGGGCAGGACAAACCCCAGGCGCCAGGTCGCATTGGCGACTAGAATTAGCGGCCTGGTGCCTGGGTTACACTGTGGCAGGTGTCTTTTCGCCAGACATCCCAAGTCTCCTGCGAGGTGCGGGAGTCTCCCACATGCGGGTTAGGTCTCCCTGACACCTGCAAGTGCCCCGCCCCCATGCAGGAGACTCCTGCACCTCGCAGGAGACTTGGAATGTCTGGAAGAACGGTGTTGGTCAGCTGTGACAGAACTGAGCTGATGATATCTGTATAGTTCCGGCTCCGTCCTGTCACAGGCAGAGGGATATCAAATGCACTCCACCTGTGTGAGGAGAGATACAGGAAGCATCGGCTCTGCATGCGTCCTCCAGTGCGGCTCCTCACACTCTCTGCCAGCATTACGTCACATGTGCTAGGGGTGCAACTAGCCCCCAGCACACAAGTGTAAATATCCCAGCATGTGCAGTGTTTCTGACTCCTACCACCAGGACCACTTCAAATCACTGAAGTGGTCATGGTGGTTAGAGTTCCTTTAATATCTCTCAGAAGAAGTAAACAAAATACACACGGGTCGAATTCCAGGCAACACTTGATGGAATGCCCCAGCTTACTGCCAGGTGCCTTACTTTTTGAGGATTGTGGGAGAAGAGTACTCTTGCGCCCTGTTAGGTCCATGATTAACTCATTCAATGACTCGCTAAATAGACATTCACACAAGAAGGGAAGGTCAGCCACAGCCTTCTTAGAAGCTTGGTCCGCCCACAAGCTCTTCAGCCACACCATGCCACGCAATGTGAGCTGAATGCGGAAGTGCAGCTTCGCGGACCGCTCAGGACCCACATTACCTAACACCAAATGCGAGCCCTACCCCAGACACTGGCAACCAGAGGTGCCTCGTCCAGGGCTGCATTATACACGTACACCAAGGCCTGGGCCATCTAATCCGCGAGTGCCATTAGAGTAGGATGAACCCACTCAGCCTGCAGGTTGCTTTTAAGCACCTTGATCCAAGCTGTAACCGTCTGAGACACCAAGACAGATGCAAACAACGTTTTAAGCAGCGAACCTGCCACTAAGTGTAAGTGGCAAGAAAGTGCCTCCATACGCCTGTTCACCGGGTCCTTAAACACTGGGGAATCTTCTACGGGGACTACAGTGGATTCATTTAACCGAGAAACAGTGTGATCCACCTTAGGGGACACCGTCCCGCGATTGGAAACCGAGAACGCAAAAGGATAGCGGCGCAGAAAACGCTTGGGCACCACCAGCATGTGCCTAATGCGCCGCCATTGTTCATTCACGATTTCATGAAATCCCTCGGGACAAGGAGAAACCTGACCCGACTTCTGGGCTTTGCGGGAGCCAAAGTCAACCCGCTTTTCTGACTGTGTGGGCTCATCATCCAATTTCAATGTTTCCCTCATTGAACGAATCAGTGCTTCCACCAGAGCACGTTCCCGTGCTGCAGTTCAGGAGGACTCATTCTCCTCATTATCTGACTGTGAGGACAGGGACCCCTCAGGGGGAGCGTTGTCCGTGGCAACCATATCAGGCTCCGAAAATCAGAGGACTGAGAGGGCATTGGTCTTTTTTGAGTAGCAACTTGCTTCATTACAAGGTCCACTTTGGACGCCAGAGTCTCTAAGGCTGCAGACAGAGGCCACAGAATTCAGTTCATATACATGACTACTTGAGTTATGCTGCCACCTTCAGGTAAATGAATATTTGCCAAAAACACAGGAACCCCTGCCCAATTATAACCCCTTACAGCACAGCTAAGCTAAGCCTCAGTTCTGTAGCAAGCGATGAGTAACAGACCAGGGGGGGAGGGTACTGTACTCTAAGAAAATTATTTTACCAGTAACCCAAAACTCCTAATATTTCTTAATCGTACATCACAAGACACAGACAGAGCAGACGGTGAGCAGGCAGGTAGGGATATTTTATTGCACATACACCGTCTCTTCTGCAATAAAATATCCCTACCTGCCTGCTCACTGTCTGCTTTGGCACTGTAAAATGAGCTGTGCATGGGCTGCTAAGCTTACAGTGCAAGGCCAATCTCAGAGCATCAGGAAGACTGCATCCTGCGCAGAAGTGCCGTCATCCTCTGCCAGCCAACAAGGAGACCTGGATACCAGCACTCAGAAGAAGATGCCTGCACAGGACTGTTGGACAGGCAAGTATGGAGAAAATCAAGTTCACCTTTCTGACTAGGTTTCATTTTACACCCATATTTAGGGTCAGAGTTTGCAGCCCCCCACCCCCAAACCACCCAATCTCACAAAGATCTGTGAATGGAGAGACTTCCAAGTCCCATCTGATACCTCAGCAGAGGGAATTGTAGCTTTCAATGAAGCACAAGTGCAGTGATGTCATTTCTGATTCACAGGCAAAAAAAATGAACGCGCACACTTTTTAATATCGGAAAAATAGAAAGAAAGGAATTTGGACTTTATTGGCACCAGTATTAAAAATGTATATTTTTATTAGAAAATCACAAGAAACATTTATAACAGAGACAGAAAAAGGATATATAAAAATAACAAACATACAATTTACATACAATAAAATAAGGCGGCAAAGCCTCAAGGCGGTGTGCAATAAAATCGCACAACCTAGTAGGTATTTTATGATTAGAACAACAATCACATGTGTCACGGAGTAACCTGTATTCATAAGGCGGCCATAGAGAGGGGTATACAACCGTCTCTGGAGGTCGTCTGTACAATGCAAATAAGCAGATGTTGAGTTAAATCCAAGTTGCCCTACATTTTTCGCTTAACATTGTAAGCTTCTTCTGGAGCACGTGGTATAAGCAAACATCTGAAAAGGGTTCAGGTGATAAATCTTTATAATGAAATGAGCCTGATAGGCTATAGAAAATAACGAGGGGGTTGGTTCGTTGGAATTGGAGCAAACTGCCTAATACATATGCCAGATTTAACAAGGCTATATAAAACTTGGTTCATCATATGACATAGGTCCTGGTAGAATCCCGGACAAACCCAGTAAAAAGAGGATAATAATGAGGCCGGGTGGGAAAAGACCCAAAGGCCTAGAAGTCCAGAAAGGATAACGAGGTAGGTACACCTCGTATACCTATAGATCCTGGTGTGTTCAGGCAGAGATTTGCTCCAGGCCAAACGACCAAAAACACCCCCCCCGGATGGGAGATACCTACCTCGTTATCCTTTCTGGACTTCTAGGCCTTTGGGTCTTTTCCCACCCGGCCCCATTATTATCCTCCAGAGACGGTTGTATACCCCTCTCTATGGCCGCCTTATGAATACAGGTTACTCTGTGACACATGTGATTGTTGTTATAATCATAAAATACCTACTAGGTTGTGCGATTTTATTGCACACCGCCTTGAGGCTTTGCCGCCTTATTTTATTGTATGTAAATTGTATGTTTGTTATTTTTATATATCCTTTTTCTGTCTCTGTTATAAATGTTTCTTGTGATTTTCTAATAAAAATATACATTTTAATACTGGTGCCAATAAAGTCCAAATTCCTTTCTTTCTATTTTTCCAATTCCATTATCAAGGATGTGGCAACTTTAATTACTCACTTTGCGCCTAGGTATCCTGCGACCTAGGAGCGCATATACAAATTATTTGATATCACTTTTTAATATCAACTTGGGTGCAATTTTTTTGCCACATAAAATCCTATACCAAAACGCATGGTAACAGAGTATCAAGTGTTTTGGTATGGTGCAGGGTGAATGTACAAACAAATGGGCTGCCCTAAACGTACAAAAACACATGCACACTGTTGCACCTGCATAGGTGTGATTAGAGCCTTATACTACTTAGTCCCAATTTGAGCGCAAGTTTATGATTACTGAAGCGCAAGGGATACTTAAGCTGGACAGCTGCAAGCTGTTCTTTTTTGCTATTTCCCTACTGTCAGTGGCAGTGAAAAGACTAAAAAAAAAAAAAAAAAAAAAACCTGCAAAAAAAAAAAAATAAAAATGTATGCCCAAGATCCACTAATTAAATTAATTAAAATTTCCAAAACCAAACTTTAAAGGGATTACAGCAGATGCTATGCAATATAACTCTACCTTGACTGTCAAAATCTCTAATAAACGATGCCAACTTCTCATTTTTTACACTACGATTTTTCTGTCCACGGTTTCCTCTTTTCTTTGCTGGTGCCATGGTTATAATAGGAGTCCCTAGAAAGAAAAAAAAAATGATTTTAGAAATGTTAAGATGCAATCATACATCACAAAAGTCTCATTTACACAAGAGGTTTTACAGGCAAATATAGATTTATAAATATTACATAAAACACAGATGTGAGGATAAGATACTATAGCTTTCCTTTTTGAAACAGCATTTCAATAAAATGATTGTAAACCCTTACATATACCCAGTATTGTGACTGGCTCGTGTGAAACAAATCCTGCTGCATAAGTTGTACCTGTTTATCTGAGGCTTTTTGTTCTCTACATCCGATCAAAGCCCAGAATTTATAAAGCTTGTCTGAGCTGTAAGAAACTGGAGTTACACCGACTCTGCAGAGCTCAGTGAGAAGAGCTGATTGGAGGGAAACACACCCCCTTCACACAGCAAAGGAGCTGAGGCTGTCAATCCCAGTCTGTGTACTGGAGGTCCCTTCCCTGTCACCATTTTCTCTTGGTGTCAGGAAATTATCAGGAAGGTGACTCATGCTAACAGCACACTAAAGATCAGGGGTCTCCAAACTTTATAAACAAAGGCCCAATGTACTATCCTTTAGGGGGAAGGGGAGATGGACTATGGCTAATAAGAGTAGTAAAAAAACAATTTCCCCATCTTTGTTGTCAGTGGAAAGAATTGTGCCTCATCATTGGTATCAGTAAATGAAATAGTGACCCAAGGGTCGGATAAAAGCAAAGAAAGGCTGCATCTGGCCCTCGGCCACAGTTTGGAGACCACTGCTTTAGAGGGATACGCTTTGTTCATATTTCATGTCTGAGATTTACAACCACTTTAACCAATTTAGCCCTGGAAGATTTTGCTGCTCAATGACCAGGCCACTTTTGTCAACTTGGCACTGCGCGACTTTAACTGACAATTGCGGTCATGCAATGCTGTACCCAAACTAAATTTACGTCCTTTTTTTCCCACAAACAGAGCTTTCTTTTGGGGTTATTTCTATTTTATCACCTCTGCAATTTTTATTTTTTGCGATATTAATAAAAAAAAAAAAAGAGCAAAAATATTGTGAAAAACTGACATTTTCTACTGTGACTGTTAAAAAATATCCAATATATTCAATTTTTGTCATATATTTAGGCCAAAATGTATTTAGCTACATGTCTTTGACAAAAAAATCTCAACGAGCGATTTTACCCCCTTCCTGACCAGGCCATATTTTGCGATTCGGCACTGCATTACTTTAACGGACAATTGCGCGGTCGTGCGACGCTGTACCCAAATTAAATTTACGTCCCCCTCAAATAGAGCTTTTTTTTGGTGGTATTTGATCACCTGTGCGATTTTTAAATTTAAAAAAATATATATATATTTTTCACATTCTGATATAGAACATTCGCAACGGACTGACGAAACGCGTGTAAGGTGGAACGCACGCTGTCTACGTCACGGGTGCCCAAGTGGAACGCAAGCCGGTATTCACCGCTCTCCACTCACGGGCACCATTTTAGCTGGCGGTTTTACTTTTTTTATGCATTGTGTACCTACCAATTCTATTAAAACACATTTTTTTATGGTATTACCCTATCTGGAGCTTTTTTTTATTCTTCTTACCCTGACCGGACCCTGTGGACAAAGGTTATCCAGGAGAGGGCAATCCGGAGCACAGTGGTACTACAAAGCCCAGCAGTATCTATTCTGGCCCAGGTGGCCAATCAAGTTCTACAGGTCTTAATACCATAAGGTAGATAAGACCCACATGATCTGGTGAGTGTGTTCTTCTATTACCCCCACGGTGACACCAAGTACCAGCACTGGATTATTGGAGGATCCAACACAGAGCAACAGCACTTTTTCCCAATTTGCACTCTCTGATTTATCTGCATATTTGCACCTGAGTCACTTATGAACTATTATTCATGAACTAATTTGCAAATATATTTTTTTTGCATTTTTGCACTTGATTGATTGGGCCAGCTTTAAAAAAAAAAAATCCAAAGTATTCATAAACGCTGATTTTGGTGTTTTGGATTATTTTAAGTGCAATATTTTTACATATATGTGGATTCTTTGCTATTTGTCTTGATGACAGTATCCCTTTAAAAGTCCCCCTGGCCCATCCATTTTCTTTTTCTGTATACCCAGCTTTGTTATTTTTACCTACAGGTAAGCCTATAATAAAGGCTTACCTGTAGGTAAAATGAATATCTCCTAAACCTCCACCGTTTAGGAGATATTCACTCTGCATGCAGCCGCTGACGTCAGCGGTGCATGCACTCTGAAGGTCCGGCATATCGTGCCAGGAACTTCAGAGCTTCTTACCAGAACCGAGGGCTCCCACGCACATGTACGGGCTCCGGAGCCCACGAACCTGGAAGAAACCCCGGGGAAACATGTCACCCTCCTCAGCAGTGACCGAGCGCTGCAGCAGGGGCTTCTTTCTAAGGTACACGTTTCATAATGTGCTAGTATACTAGCACATTATGCCATTGTTCGCAGGTCTTTTTGTTTGTTTGGTTTTTTTTTTGGGTATACAACCGATTTAAGAGTCAATGGCTATTACTGTCACAAGGGATGTTTACATTCCTTGTGACAGCAATAAAAGTGATCAGAAGGTACAGTGTAAAAATAAAAAATGTTATGCCTCTTTCACACGGAGCGGACCGTATTGCGATCCGCTCCGGCACTTTTTTTTTTTTTACGGACACAGATGACAGTTGTGTCATCCGGTCCGTATGTCCGCATATCATCCCATCCGTTTGCGGATGATATACGGACATAATGTATGTCTATGGGATTGCGGATGTCAGCGGGTGACACCGCTGACATCCAATTTTGCTTCCTTTCCGTTTTTAAACGGAAGAAAAATAGGGTTCTGTTCCATTCCAAAAAACGGAACATAACTGAAAGGACGCAAATCGGATGTCAGAGGATGGTCATCCGCAATCCCATTGACATGCATTATGTCCGTATATCACCCGCAAACGGATGGGGTGATATACGGACATATACGGAACGTCCGTGTGAAAGAGGCCTTACCCTTCGCGCCAAAGCAAATGCATACGTAAGTCACACCCACAAATGTAAACCGTGCTCAAACCTCACGTGATGTGTCCCAGTGATCGTTAGAGTGAGAGCAATAATTCTAGTGCAAGACCCCCTTTGTAACCCTAAACTGGTAACCATTAAACATTTATAAAGCGTTGCCTGTGGAGATATTGGAGTACCGTAGTTTGTCACCATACCAAGGGTGTGTGCAATTTTAAAGTGTGACATGTTAGGTATTTATTTACTCTGCGTTACATCATCTTTCACAATTATACAAAAAAAAAAAAAAAATTGTGCCAACTTTACTGTTTAGTTTTTTTTTTAATTCATCGAAATGTCTTTTTTGCCAAAAAATTGTGTTCAAAAGGCTGCTGCGCAAATACAGTGTGACAAAATATTGCAACAACCGCTATGTTATTCTCTAGGGCAGGCATGTCCAACCTGCGGCCCGGAACTGTAGCCAATGCGGCCCACTGCCCCCTGACAATTTTTTTTTTTTCTGGGAAGGAAGTTGAGTCGGGGGCAAGGCCACAGTGGCTTCCAACCAACTGTAGGCAGAGGCTGCAACTGCATTGGATGGGCACGCACTGGTGAGGCTGCAATGGATGGGCACGCACTGGTGAGGCTGCATTGGATGGGCACGCACTGGTGAGGCTGCATTGGATGGGTACTGTTTAGGCTGCATTGGATGGGCACGCACTAGGTTGCAAATGCCGTGCGACTTAGGATGTCTGCAGTCAATGACAGCTGCTTCCTGTATGGTTCCGGTGTAACGTTAGAAAACCATACCTTGTTAGAATTCCATACCCTCGTCACTTCCTGTCTGAAACAGCTGAGCAGCGTAGCAGTGCGCATGCTCAGAGCCCCGGAAACATAATTGAACAGCTGAGAAGTTGACAATTGCGCATGCTCGGGGGTATGAAATTATCACGGAAGTGTGTAAAATGTTACACTTGCGGCGGTTACATTAAAACAGCTGTTCTGAAACACGAGTCATCTCCGCTCCAATCCCTGTCACTTCCCTGATGTCGGCTAGTAAATATAAAAGCGGCGGCGGGTGTATGAAATGTAAATCACGGAGCTGTCGGCTCCGTGATCCGCTTTTATATTTATTCGCCGAGATCAGGGAAGTGACAGGGAGAGGAGCGGAGATGACTCATGTTGCAGAGGAACTGTTTTAATGTAACCGCGGCAAGTATAACGTTACACACACTACCGTGATAAATCCATACCCTCAGTAGGTGCACCGGAAGTGACGAGGGTATGGTTTTCTCAGGGGTATGGTTTTTTCACGGAACACCGGCTCTGTCACAGGCGGAGTGATATGAAATGCACTCCGCCTGTGACAGGAGCCATACTCTCTACTGCAGCCGCTGCTTCCTCCAGCAGTAACCACACCAGCAGTCTGCAAAATAAGTAGAAAGGGTATGTGCATCAGTGTGTGTAAATTGTTGCAATATGTTTTTTTTATAAGTAGTTGTGTTTTGTCATAATATGTCATGTCCTTGTTCATACATGTATTAATTAGAACATGACATTTTCTGGCTGCCTAAGTCACATGTGCTAGGGGTGCAACTATTCCCCTGCACAAAATTGTATGAATCCCAGCATGTGCAGTGTTTCTGACTCCTACCACTATTACCACTTCAAATCACTGAGGTGGTCATGGTGGTTCCTTTAATATCTCTCAGAAGAAGTAAACCTCTGTATACTAATTCCATTTCAATGGTCATCCTCTAGTTGTGTTAAATTAGTGCGGGGGGAGACGAGGCGGCGCGGAAAGAGCGCGGCAGCGTTTTATTACTTATACACCTTAACTATAGTATATATTAGTATATATTTTATATGTGGCCCGAGAAAATTTCTCTACACTCAATGTGGCCCAGAGAAGCCAAAAGGTTGGACACCCATGCTCTAGGTTCTCTGAGATATATATATATATATATATATATATATATATATATATATAAAAATGGTTGGTGGTTCTAAGTAATATTCTAGTAAGAAAAAAAAATTCTGATTTTATGGGTAAACAACAAATGTCAGAAATAGGCCTGGTCCTCAAGTGGTTAACTTCTTTTTCTTGTTGGAGCCTCTTCCATCTAGTGACGGTCACTTTAAGGCCGCAACCACAATTAGGCATTTTGGGGGATGCACGCGAAATCACGTCACATTTGCGCATGCGCTTTTTTTTTTTTTTTGTTGCTGTGCAGCCCATCTATTGATTTCAATGGGCTGCCCTATACGCCAAACTGGCCTGTGTAGCTTTTGGAGCTTCAAGCTTGTTTTGACGCGCTTGCTAAATGTTTTTCTTCATGGAAAACTGGGTTTGCCCGCCGCTTTTTGGGTGCCAGTAACACCGAATGGCACAACATATGTTTTTCACAGGTATTCACGCACATTTGCAAAACACTCAAGTCTGAATAGAACCTCAAGCTGGACTGTACAGGCAGTAATAAAAGACTAACAATGACATGAGAATGAGGCCCCCTTGGACGGTATGGCCTACCTATTTCCAGGTCGGCCTTTCATTGGGACAGTTACTAAGAAGCCGCAGAAAGTCAGTGAAGGAATAGGGAACACTGAATTATTATGATGGGATATCAGTAATCCAGCCTACCTATATGTGAGGGGTTAATAGGCTTCAGACTGTGACGCAGAGCTGTACTAATAAATGCGAATCCAGTTTCCCCCCCAGCCCGGTCCTTACCTCAGCCGCCCTCTTCGCTCAGCCCGGAAATATACCGCACAGATTCAAACTCAGCCGCCACCTACGCTCCTCCAATAGGGCGCAGCCAGCGACGTCACATGTCCACATTTTCCGTCCTACCAGGCCAGCCAATAGGAAATGCCTCACCTCACGGGGCGGCCATATTGTGGATGGCAAAACCTTAAAGCGTTAGTAACTTGTCTGCGACTGTCCTAAGCAGTCACTGCCTTTTGTTTTCTGCCAATAGAGTGCAGCATGAGAAGTCACTTGACCACCTCCGCTATCCTCCTGAGTGAGACAATAGGAAACTCCGCGGCTGTAAAGGCGGCCATATTGTGGATGGCACATGCGTTAGGAACTGTATTTACACCGAAGAACACCCACCTTCCATTTGTACCCCGAATGACCAAATACCATTAACCTTTTATACTTCTCAGCGCAGTTTAATAAAGAAAACGTGTGCCCGAAAAGATACGGAATAATTTATTAGGTGTACTATTATTCTGATACAGAAGCGTTCTGTTTCTGATTTGCACTAACGAACTTTTACTGTTGGAACGTTTAGCCATCCTATCTAATCAAATCGTTACTAGGAGGACTACTAGGCTACGGAAGGCAAAAGTTAGCGCATGCGCGCGGGGTGGGGGGGATGAGCGCATGAGCGCATGCGTACTGGCAGCACCTCTTCACGGCGTTCGGTTGCCTAGGAGATGAGAGCGTACATAGCGACCGGGAGTCAGGGAGAGCGCACGCTGCATATTGAGGACACGGTAGAAGAGTCATCATGATTCCCCCTGCCGATTCCCTGCTCAAGTATGACAACCCAGCACTTATCAGTAAGAACACCGAGAGGAAATCCCCCAAAGTAAGTGACTCCTCCACCTCATCCAGAAACATTTCACTGTGTTATTATTACTAAGGGCATGCTAAGGAATTCGAATTAAAGGGGCACAGTCACATACTGCCAAGGCTCGTTCACATCACATGGGGTTAAAATTCATGTGACAAATCTTTTTTTTTAAATATGGCTTCTGAGTTTTCTAAAGAATGCTAATTTCCTGGCTGTTGAAGTCCTCCTGGCCCCTATTGCAGGTTGTGTAAAACATTAAGAAGTGCCCATACTGTGTAAAATGCAGAAATAAACTCTCACCCTGTTCTGCACATGCTCAGTTGCTCTCTGTTTTAGACATTTATAGGCACTGCTGAGTTTGTACAGGCTGATTTGCTGACAGCCTTAAAGCAGAATTAAACCCTCCTATTCCTTACAACTAAGGATGCAGCTTCTGTTTGATCTGCAACTGCCATGGTGCTGCACATGATGTGATCAGTTATGACCCCAGCCATTAGATGGTTTGACAGTTTTGTTGAGGACACAAGCAAATGTGACAGCAATCTTGCAGGAATGTAACTTTTTTTTTGAAACTGTTAAATCAATGAGTTTAGTTCCACTTTATGATTTACTGCTGTTCAGGGGCTTTGGGCTTCAGCAAAATGGCAGCCTCCAGCAAGAAGAAACAGGAGCAATGCTGAAGGAAATTTACAGCACACATTCATTCGGGTAGCATAAATAATAATAGGGCAGCCAATAAACATTCTGGGGCCCTTACACAGCTTTAGGCCTGCACCGCGCCCCCCCCCCCCCCCCCCAAGCCTGACCACCAACATTCCCAGGGCCCACCCACTGGCTATTCCAATGAATCTGCCTACTGCCCATTCCAGCGAGTCCTTCAGTGCACCCACTTTTATTTTAATGCTTTTACAGCTTACTATATGAATAAGGAAAAAGTGTATTGCAGGTCATCAGTGCTTTCAAGATTTAACAGTAATGAATTATATTTTGGTGAAAGAAACCGCTCATATATTCAGCAAAGCAACATCCCAATCCCTATCCCCATATATTCAGCAAAGCGACTTCCCCATCCCATATATTCCTCAAAGCGACTTCCCCATATATTCCTCAAAGCGACTTCCCCATCCCCATATATTCAGCAAAGCGACATCCCAATCCCCATCCCCATATATTCAGCAAAGCGACTTCCCCATCCCATATATTCCTCAAAGCGACTTCCCCATATATTCCTCAAAGCGACTTCCCCATCCCCATATATTCAGCAAAGCGACTTCCCCATCCCCATATATTCCTCAAAGCGACTTCCCCATATATTCCTCAAAGCGACTTCCCCATCCCCATATATTCAGCAAAGCGACTTCCCCATCCCCATATATTCCTCAAAGCGACTTCCCCATATATTCCTCAAAGCGACTTCCCCATCCTCATATATTCAGCAAAGCGACATCCCAATCCCCATCCCCATATATTCAGCAAAGCGACTTCCCCATATATTCCTCAAAGCGACTTCCCCATCCCCATATATTCAGCAAAGCGACTTCCCCATCCCCATATATTCCTCAAAGCGACTTCCCCATATATTCCTCAAAGCGACTTCCCCATCCCCATATATTCAGCAAAGCGACATCCCAATCCCCATCCCCATATATTCAGCAAAGCGACTTCCCCATATATTCAGCAAAGCAATAGCCTTATCCCCATATATTCAGCAAAGCGACATCCCCATACCCATATATTCAGCAAAGCGACTTCCTCATATATTCAGCAAAGCAACATCCCCATCCCCATATATTCAGCAAAGCGACATCCCCATCCCCATATATTCAGCAAAGCGACTTCCTCATATATTCAGCAAAGCAACATCCCCATCCCCATATATTCAGCAAAGCGACATCCCCATCCCCATATATTCAGCAAAGCAACTTCCCGATATATTCAGCAAAGCGACATCCCAATCCCCATATATTCAGCAAAGCGACTTCCCGATATATTCAGCAAAGCGACATCCCAATCCCCATATATTCAGCAAAGCAACTTCCCCATATATTCAGCAAAGCGACATCCCCATATATTCAGCAAAGTGACATCCCCATCCCCATATATTCAGCAAAGCAAGTTCCCCATATATTCAGCAAAGCAACTTCCCCATATATTCAGCAAAGTGACATCCCCATCCCCATATATTCAGCAAAGCAACTTCCCAATATATTCAGCAAAGCGACATCCCCATCCCCATATATTCAGCAAAGTGACATCCCCATCCCCATATATTCAGCAAAGCAACATCCCCATATATTCAGCAAAGCAACATCCCCATATATTCAGCAAAGTGACATCCCCATCCCCATATATTCAGCAAAGCAACTTCCCCATATATTCAGCAAAGCGACATCCCCATCCCCATATATTCAGCAAAGCGACATCCCCATCCCCATATATTCAGCAAAGTGACATTCCCATCCCCATATATTCAGCAAAGCAACTTCCCAATATATTCAGCAAAGCAACATCCCCATCCCCATATATTCAGCAAAGCGACATTCCCATCCCCATATATTCAGCAAAGCAACATCCCCATATATTCAGCAAAGCGACATCCCCATCCCCATATATTCAGCAAAGCAACATCCCCATATATTCAGCAAAGCAACTTCCCAATATATTCAGCAAAGCGACATCCCCATCCCCATATATTTAGCAAAGTGACATCCCCATCCCCATATATTCAGCAAAGCAACATCCCCATATATTCAGCAAAGCAACTTCCCAATATATTCAGCAAAGCAACTTCCCAATATATTCAGCAAAGCGACATCCCCATCCCCATATATTTATATATTTAGCAAAGTGACATCCCCATCCCCATATATTCAGCAAAGCAACTTCCCAATATATTCAGCAAAGCGACATCCCCATCCCCATATATTCAGCAAAGTGACATCCCCATCCCCATATATTCAGCAAAGCAACATCCCCATATATTCAGCAAAGCAACTTCCCCATATATTCAGCAAAGCGACATCCCCATCCCCATATATTCAGCAAAGCGACATCCCCATCCCCATATATTCAGCAAAGCGACATCCCCATATATTCAGAAAAGCAACTTCCCCATATATACAGCAAAGCGACATCCCCATCCCCATATATTCAGCAAAGCAACATCCCAATCCCCATCCCCATATATTCAGCAAAGCGACATCCCCATATATTCAGCAAAGCGACTTCCCCATATATTCAGCAAAGTGACTTCCCCATATATTCAGCAAAGTGACTTCCCCATATATTCAGCAAAGTGACTTCCCCATATATTCAGGAAATGAATGGGAGTGTAAGATTTATAGTATTCTTAGGGAAGTCCATCCAGTCCCAGGGCTTTATGATTCTGGAGCATTTTAATGGTTTGCACATTTTATATAGAAATATTCCCTTTCATATACAAGGGTGTCCTCTGTCTTTAGCTACTAGGATGGGACGATGTCTGTTCTGCTGTCGCTGCCCTCCTGTATTTCCCTGGATGGTGCTGCTTACCATGCATGCGTGGCTCATGGGATCCACATCTTGGCAATGCCGGTGTATTCAGACACTGGCACCGCCATGATGGAGACCGGCCTCTTCCTCTTTTGTAAGTGGAGTGAGGAGGGATATGACTTTAGTCGCTTGCACGTAGGGCAGCCCATTGAAATGAATGGGCTGCCGTACACATGATGCATGGAAAATATGCCCATGATTGGTTGCACCTGTATGTGTGAATTGAGCCTGTGAGTAAACACAAAATAACAATCCTCCATAGAAATAAACGATTCTCTAAATAATAAGTGTTCATACAATAGTACTACCATGCAAATAGGTGTGATCACTGCGCTCCACTCTGTTTATTGAGGATTGCTATTTTGTATATAGAATGTTTAGTTTATGTGGTGAGCTAACGCTTTTTTAAGTTCACATTATGTGGACATACAGAGAGTGATTGGGGGGGTTGCTTATACAGTAATGTGTGCTTGAGAGATTTGTGTCAGCTATGAAGGGAGACTGCAGACTTAGCCCGGCAGTGTATGCATTTAGAAGCCATAGCGCTGCCGCTGTCCCCACAGCCCAGATTCCGGGACAAAGCTCAGGACTGAGCAGTAGTGGGACAGACTACTAGAAACAGTTGGCAATATGGGCCCAGGCCCCTCATGAGGCTAGGGCCCCCTTACATGTGTAAGGACTGACCCTCCCAAAGCCCCCCGCCCCCCCCCCCCCCAATGGCGCCCCTGATTAATAATGATAAAAATATATGTTCATTAGCATGAAACATACATTCCACAAGTTATGGGTATAGTTCCGCTTTTATGAGGAATTAAACCCATTGGTTTAATGGTTACAAAAAACAGTTTATTCCTGGCAATTAAAAGGAATAATGTTCCTGTCCCATTTGCTTGGCTCTCAACCAAACAGTCAAATGGCTGGTGTCATAACAGGGCAGTTGCAGATCAAACAGAAGCTATGATGGCAGCTTCCTTGGCTGAAACCAAATGGAGGGTTTGCTTCCACTTTTACGCTGCATTCACATCTTGGTGTTTTGAATCACGGGCAGATTTGCCGCAATTCTGCCAGCGATTTCAAAGGTTTGTAACGTGAAAGACAAATCGCAGAAAGCACATTTGAGATGCCATTTATTTGAATGGAACCTTATATTGTGGTGCGGTTCTGCCGCACTTGTCGAGTGATAAATCGCACTGCAATCGCAGGCAACCCGCATCGCATGCAGCTTGTTGCCCAAAAAAAGTTCAGGAATTGCAACGCTATTTATCGTGCCACAATCGCGGCAGAACCGCACCACAATATAAGGTTCCATTCAAATAAATGGCATCTCAAATCTGCTTTCTGTGATTTGTCATTCACACCTCGGTGCTTTGAAATCACTGGCAGAATCGCTGCAAATCTGACATGACAAGCCTATTGCCAGCAACGGCACAGTCCCAATCGGTGCAATGCCAACTTTGCAGCACCGCATTGATTTCTAAAAGCACTCCGGGGGGGCGATTTCAGTAGACCTCTGTGCATGAACCTGCACAGATATCTTTCAAATAGCCCCCAAACTCGCACTGAAATGTGGGTTTTAAATCTGAACTCGCATGATTACAAACCCGCGTTCAATGTGAACCAGGGCTAAATGGGTGATTCCACTTCTAATGGAGTCCCTACCTTACTAGCCTAGAAACCAACATACCAGGTTTTAGTATGGAGGAAGGGGGGGGGGGGAATATTGGAAAAGGACGACATAGATAGTCTGCGCTTTAGAACAGCAGGGTCTTCCTGTTGAAGGGATTCCCGTTTGGATGGGGGTGGATACCGCCCTAAACCCTGTTCTTTAAGCAAATAAACTTTCAAAAAACATCCCCTAGAGCAGGGATATGCAAACTGTGGCCCTCCAGCTGTTGCAAAACTACAAGTCCCATCATGCCTCTGCCCCTGGATGTCATGCTGTCAGAGTCTTGCTATGCCTCATGGGACTTGTAGTTCTGCAACATCTGGAGGGCCTCAGTTTGCATACCCCTGCACTAGAGCCTAGACCAGGCATGTCCAACCTGCGGCCCGGGGGAACTGCAGGTAATGCGGCCCACTGCCCCCTGACAATTTTTTATTTATTTTTTTGCTGGGGAGGAAGGAAGTCGAGTTGGGGGCACGGTCACAGCGGCTTCCAACTAACTGTAGGCAGAGGCTGCCTCGGAGGGGATCATCCACTAGTTGTGTTAAATTAGTGCTGGGGGGGGGGCGCAGCAGTGCGGGAAGGCGCGGCGGCGTTTTATTACTTATATACCTTAACTATAGTATATATTTTATATGCGGCCCCAGAAACTTTCTTTACACTCAATGTGGCCCAGAGAAGCCAAAAGGTTGGACACCCATGGCCTAGACTGTTCCATGAGCCAGAGTGAATGAAATGTTGCTGTGTGTCTGGCTGCCTCTTTACTGATTTTCAGAAAGAACCTGTTAATCTCAGTGACTCCTGTGGGGTAGTGCTACATTTGTTAATTTTAAATGTGTATGAATAGTGCGCTTGTTCTGAGTTGTGTTTCACCTTTATATAACTTATCAATACATCAATGTTACACAAAAATCAAATAAAATATTATAGCACATTCCACAATTTAATTAAAATCCATAGTGTCCACATCCTGTGCAAAAAAAAATGACAAATCAAAAAACAAAAAATAGTCCAAATGAATAAATATTTTTTTTGTAACCATGAATACACAAAAATCCACGAGAATCACTCTTTTGCCAATAGCTGGGTCAGATTGAAAAGCATAAAAGGATCACACTGACCCAGCTATTAACAGAAGAGTGATTCTCGTGGATTTTTGTGTATTCATGGTTACAAAAAAAAAATAGTTTTTCATTTGGACTATTTTTTTTTTTTTTGATTTGTCATTTTTATTGCAGCGGATGTGGACACTTTATGGATTTAGATTCATTGATGTACTTGTAAGTTTTATATATAGGTGATAAACACTACTCAGAACAAGCGCACTATTCGTACACATTTGACTTTTTGATTTATAGTGGTTGAGTTCACTAATATAATGGTTGCAGTGGTTCGTTAAAGCGGAGTTCCAGTCCACCACACACTTTTTTAAACTTGTCCAAACATATACATTAATATTTAGAACATGTCATATGTTTGGTAGTTTTAGTTTATGTTAAAATATTTGATTACTAACCAGTTGTCTGAAGCAGGCAGGTGCCATGGTAGCTTTGGGCACCTGAAGCCCTCTTCTCTTCATTTCTGGGATTTTGGTGCAGCTGGCTATCCAGCATGCACCTCCCAATCTCGCGCCTGCGCAGTAATGCCAAACTGGTCCTGAGCAGATATGCTCATCTTCCTCCCGGCAGATGCATTTCTTTGAGAATGGCACCTAACTCCTCCCGTTCCCATCATTGCTGGTCTGGAAAAACCAGGAGATTTCGTCACTAGGCACTGGGGAGCTACAGTTTGAGGGAACCATGAATGCCAACATGTGACATTGCAGGTAACAGAAAAAAGCCGCTCAGGTGAGGTTAAGTGCTCCAGTGCAGGTCGGATCTGTCATCCAATAGTCCAATAATCAAAAGAAATGTGACCGCACTCATGAGACCTGTCCCGTGTCTATGTGAAGCATTGTGTATCTTCAATTGTACGCGGAATTAAACACTTCCATCTTCATCTTCTCATGAGTGCGGTCACATTTCCTTTGATTAATGTACTGTGACATACTGAAGCAGAGCATGATCCCTTCCCTCCCATGAAATTGGCCACAGGGCAGTATTCCAACATGATAACGACCCGGAACACACCTGCAAGACAACGACTGCCTTGCTAAAGAAGCTGAGGGTAAAGGTGATGGACTGGCCAAGCATGTCTCCAGACCTAATCCCTATTGAGCATCTGTGGGGCATCCTCAAACGGAGGGTGGAGGAGCGCAAGGTTTCCAACATCCACCAGCTCCATGATGTCGCCATGGAGGAGTGGAAGAGGACATCAGTGGCAAGCTGTGAAGCTCTGGTGAACTCCATGCCCAAGAGGGTTAAGGCAGTGCTGGAAAATAATGGTGGCCACACAAAATATTGACACTTTGGGCCCAATTTGGACATTTTCACTTAGGGGTGTACTCACTTTTGTCTCCAGTGGTTTAGACATTAATGGCTGTGTGTTGAGTTATTTTGAGGGGACAGCAGATTTACACTGTTATACAAGCTGTACACTCACTACTTTACATTGTAGCAAAGTGTAATTTCTTCAGTGTTGTTACATGAAAAGGTATAATAAAATATTTACAAAAATGTGAGGGGTGTACTCACTTTTGTGAGATACTGTTAGTATTTTATGACCTATTTTTCACATTTGTTAATTGCTTGTCATGCCAATTGGTGCCTATATAGCTTTTTCAACTGCATGTTTATCTGCTTGCCAGCAGTTCAGCTTTAGCATTTTTTTTCTTTCTTTAGTCTCGTGCTCTGAAAGCCATTCCTCAGCAAACTGGCCCGTCTGCTCTACCTGTACCTCCACCTCCCAAGCCTAAAACACCACCACTTGATGTAACAAAGCCAGCAGAAGAAATTTTAAATGCAATCCTACCACCACGGTAAGCTTAATTGTATTTGCTCTTGAACCTCGATCATATTATTATTATTATTATTATTATTATTATACAGCAATAAGATAAGTGATCAGACTATCCTGTGCCAAACTTTCCACTGGCATTCCAGGAGATCATTATGAGAATTAGAGCTGCGGCTTTAGTTACTGTTGGTTACTGTGACTATTATTCTTTTTCACAGAAGACAACATATAGGGGTTCATTTATAAAAAAAAAAATATGCAAATGAGACAGCACCAGCACCCCAAATAAATATGTTTCATGTGTTTATTGTGAAGACAGCATCACATAAAGCATAAGTAACTGGAATTTTTGGTTCTTAGTGTCCCTTTCTCAAGGCAATATAGCCATAGTGACATAAGCAACCAATGTTACTGTGTTGCCTTGAGACAGGGGCCCTGTAATGTTTCTTGCCTTATATGACTTAGTCTTTACAATAAACATGTAAAACGCATTCATTCGGTGCGCTGGTGACTTTTCATATTTGTATCTGGTTCCGGCTGGCACCATCTGCTGCATTCACTTTGAATACCCATCTTGAGCACTGTGAGGAGTGCAGCTTCTCTTTGGACATTATGTCCCGGCATTCCCACAGCCATCGTGAACAATCCTTGAAATGTGTCCAATATGTTTATTTTCCGCGATTATTCGCGCCATCTGCTGGCTATAATGCAGCATTTTTTTCCTGATTGAGGTATTTTAGGAAAATACTGCATTATGGTCAATAGATGGCGCTGACAATCATAGTAAATAAACATTTGGGATTATTCTTGATGGCTGTGTAAATGCTGAGACATTTGTATTTTGTACAGCATAATATTTATAAATAGAGCCATAGTGAAGAGAATGTTTCTCACAGTTTCTGTTGTAACCCATTCATCTAAATAGTTGCTTGCGAGCTCTTTGTGGTCATGAGATTAGCCATAGGTCCTAAATGTCTTTGTACTCTGTTTTGAAAACCAGATCTCTCTGTTCCCTTTTCTTTCCCAGGACCCTCTTCATAGTATATAATATAGACCTGTGTATTAAAAAAAAAAGTATTTAACAAAAATATTTTGCTGTATGAAACCCTTAAGCCAACCTCTGGCCAGTGGTAGTTTTTAGCCAAGTAAGGAACATAGGTCTCATTTGAAATTATCGCCATTTATCTTTCCACACTGGCACCATCTCTGTCCTTTTGCCACATAAACTAAGGATGTAAGACTTCGTCCTCACCAGTGACATATAACAGTGGTCCAGTTTTCAAGTACCCCCAACAGGTCATATTTTCAGGATTTCGTTCACCTTGCAAAGGTGCTTTAAATCAATGTTAATGGCGTGGTGTTTATGGCTGATTATTTACCCAAGGGAAATACCAAAACCAGCATGTTGGTGGTACTTGAAGACTGATGTTGGGCAAACATTGCCTTCTCTGCCTCGCTACCTTCTCTGCCCTTTCGCTCACTGCCCAGGGCCATCTTATTGCATGGGCACTACTGGGCATCGCCCAGGGGTCGCAGGTGCATGGGGGCCCCATCAGAGCTGGAACTAGGGGGGTGCTGTTGTGGGCTTGGATAAAGGAATCCTTTTTTTTTTTTTTTTATCGGTCCGCTAACTAAACGAAAAAAAAAAAGATGACTTTATGGGCATCTTTACTCCTGACTCCTGAATTCTCTATATATTGTACATTACATAACCCTGACTAAAGTGTTCATTATCTCAAAAGTTACTGGTTTAATAAAGTTCTTCTTTAACCACTTGTTGACCATGTAACGTACATTTACTGTGGCAGGTCAGCTCTATTGTGCGAAATCACTTACCTGTAAGTAATTTCGTGCAATAGCCTCTAGGGGACGCGCGTGCCACTGGAGACCCGATCGCGCCCTGATCAGACGAAGAGGGGGAGCCAATCAGCGGGTCCAGCGGACCCGATGTCCGCCAGCCACCCGCAATGGTTCCCCAGAGAGGCTTGTAAACAAGGCAGATGGCTGTTCTGATAGGGAAGAAGATGGAGATCTTGTGTTTCAGCTAAGCAGGAATACAGATCTCTGTCTTCCCCCCAGTCACAGCAAGAACTCCCTAGGGACACATTTTAACCCTTTGATCGCCCCTGATGTTGATCCCTTCCTTGCCAGTGTCAGGACAAGCCTGATCAATGGAGGAGAGCAGGCAGAGTTCCCATCATAGCTAGGGAACTGTCCATGCTGTGCTTTCCTGCTTAATATGGTCCGTTTCTAATAGGAAAGTAGAGGGACTGCCAGGAACACCAGGGATTCCACACAAAGGAAGCAATACAAAAAGAACAGGACTCCTTTTCATACAAGTACATGGTACAGCAGACACATATCAGGAATATAAAATGACCCCCCCCCCCCAGGAAGACGTCAGCTGCGACGAAATGCGTCGGAACCAGCGTACTGACGTCACACGCAACCTGGAAAGATGGGGGGCGACACGAAAGCCGGCCGGCTGTGTTGAGATTTTAGCGGTTTAACTTTCTACTGAATGGGAGTTATTTTCTACATTGATAAAGTGGATTTTATAATATACTACACTATGGAGCCTTTTTCATCTTTTTATGGTAACATTCTGGACGGGTGCTGCTAATGTGCTCCGAGTCTGTTATCGGCTGTTCAGTGCGGTATCCTGCCATACTGACGTCTCCCAGCAACTTACATCTACTGTGGGCATCGTCATCTGGACCCATCTAGTGCTTGCTTGGTTGGCATATCATTTACCAATCTCTGGTAAGCTCATAGGCATGCTTTGGTGATAGACGCACCATGGAGGAGAACATTTATTTCACTGTGGTGGAGGACTACACATCCTTAGCACACACCTGTTATTAATAATTTATGTCACTGATAACCCGGGACTTTATTATCAGTCACCCACTGACCTTTATTAATATTGTGGGACTTTATTTCAGCATTCGCTTTTTTCCTTTGTCCCTATTTTTGGTCATATATTGATTTTCATCACTATTGTGGATTAATGTTTTTCTATATCAATACATTTATTTGTATTTGGTCACGTTTAGCGCAGCTTCTTTTTTATTTACTTGTTTTAGGTGTTATCCCACTATAAGCTGCAGCTTTATTTAGTTATCTAGAATAGCGCGGTTATACTTTTGACATATTAGGAATATGAAATGCTGGGGGAACAAGCACTTTAAGGTAGGCCGAGTTAGACAAAATATATTTTTGTGTGCAGAAAAGTGTATGCAAATTTTAAAGTTCTAATTTTTTTTAAATGATCCTTTGTCCTAAAGTTTATGCATGTTTGTGAGATTGTCACTTGTGGCTTAGTAATTAGGAGTATTTTGTGGGTACAAGGACTTTGGCATATGTGTAGAGTGTATACAGGGACTAGGCTCAGGTTCTGTTTAATCACCCCCCTTCCCATTCCCACTGTAAGGTCCAATCTGACCCTGACCACCATTTACAGATAAGAGCTATGCGCGCTGCTGATCTTTGATTTATGGCTTTTTTTTTCTTATTAAAATCAATTTTAATGGTAGTAATAATACATAAATATATGTATGTTTAATTCTATCAACTTTTTATATTTAATTATTGAGGGTAGGTGCCTAAAATGAGGCAAGATGGTACAGGCCATATATTTACTGGATAGTATTAGTATCTCATTGATTAGTTATACTTGGCTTAGTAATTACTCTTTAATTAAAGTTAAACTTTGGTCAGAAAATTAAGTTCTGCTAAATCACTTCAGGCTGGACATTTTTGCAGGTAAAGTTATGTAAAACATGAAAAATAAGTGCCTATACTGTTTAAAATCCAGTAATACACTGTCTCACTCTGCTCTGCACATGCTCAGTTGCTCTCTATTTTTAGGCACTGTGCCAAAATTTGTAGAGTCCAGTCTGTTGACAGCCTAAAGATTTACTGCTGCTCTGGGCTTCAGCAAAATGCAGTCTCCAGCAAGAAGAAATGGGAGCAATGCTGGAGGCAATTTACAGATTCTACTAATTTTGGTAGCATATTTATTAATGCGGAATGTATATACCTTGCTAAAAAACACTATTTGTTTTCAAACTGTTAAAGTTCTGCTTTAAATGTTACTACCAATGCTTATAGAACCTGACTGAATTTCAGTCACAGGGTAGCAATATTTTTTTTTTTTTTTTTAAGAACATATTTTAATTTTTTTTTGTTTGATTTACAGGGAATGGATGGAGAACAACCAACTGTGGATTCAGCAGGTGTCCAGCACGCCCAGCACCAGGATGGATGTTGTCCATTTACAGGAAGAGCTGGATATTAAATTACAACAGAGGCAGGCTAGGGAGACGGGAATCTGCCCAGTGCGCAGAGAGCTTTATTCACAGTGCTTTGGTTCGTTGCTTCTCTACAGTCTCTGTTATGCAGCCTTTAATTTGAATATGGGAGTATGTCTTTTAGTAGACAAAAATACTCTGAGATTTAATTATATAAAAAAAAAAAAATTGACTACCTATTCGTCTGATGAAAGTGGTATGTACAGTATGTTGATTCTATGCGGATAGGGCAAAATCAAATGCCCATGACTAATTAGGCCTTGGGGGGGGGGGGGGGGAGTGAAAGACGTTGGGGGCATGGCCTGGAGGGAGCTCAGGCTGAAGTTGTCATTCCCACCATCGTACACTTGCGTGGATGTACGGCACCGGGGATCCCTTCCCTTCAGCAATGTTGTCAGGCTATTCCACTACAGGTCAAATATTTTTCCTTCATAAAAAAAAAAAAAAAAAAGAATGGTTTGAGAATGCCACATTTTGGTCACTAGATGGTGGTAAAAATCATAGGAAATAAATAATTCCTCTGATCATCACCCCCATCATCTAGTGGCCATAAAGCAGTAACCTCCCGAACCGCTCCTTTTTAATTAACGTAAAACATTTGACCAGTAGAATAAATAGCCTGGGAACGATTTTTTCCTTTTCGCACAAAACAAATGTACATGCCAGTTTCTTCACACAACTTTTTTAGAAATGGATCCCTAAATAAGTGCACTATTTGAGGACTATCATTATACTTGCGTATTTACCTTGAAAAATCAGGTGTCCAAGGCAGATTCAAATTTCATATCTCATTGTTTTGCACTGGGGTAAGATTTAAGAGCTTTAAAATGTCTAATTATGGGTCCTTTCACACGAGCACTCCGATCAGATCCGCCTGTCAGTTTTTTAGGCGGATCTGATTGAATCCTCCATGCATCCCTATAGAGCAGCTGATGTCAGCGGAGACATCCGCATCCGATCCTGTCCCTGAAATCCGGACAGATGGAAACCCTATTTTCCATCCGTCCTGGGGATCGGATCGGATGAGAGTGGACAGGAGGTCCGCTTTCATCCGATTCCTCCATAGAGATGCATGGGGCTCTGACACCTCCCTTTTCCGCACACAGAACGGAGAGGGAGCTGTCACCCACCTGCTCAGCGGGGATCTGTGTTTACGATCCCCTGCTGAGCAGCACGGATCCGCCTACGGAGGCGGACTGTGTGAAAGAGCCCTATCTGTTGAGATGTGTTTTGTTAAAGTCTGCTGTTTGTGGACCTATAGGAGCAGATGCCATTCCTTCCCTTTTAAAGACCACTATCAGAGACATTTGGCATTTTCCTGTCTGTATGTGGTTAATACATACAGTATAACCATAGTATTCAGTATATGGTTTCGTTTTTCTATCCAAGTTCATTTACAGTGGGGATCGAAAGTTTGGGCACCCCAGGTAAAAATTTGTATTAATGTGCATAAAGAAGCCAAGGAAAGATGGAAAAATCTCCAAGAGGCATCAAATTACAGATTAGACATTCTTAAAATATGTCAACAAAAGTTAGATTTTATTTCATCATTGACACTTTCAAAATTACAGAAAACAAAAATTTGGCGTCTGCAAACGTTTGGGCACCCTGCAGAATTTATAGCATGCACTGCCCCCTTTGCAAGGCTGAGACCTGCCAGTGTCATGGATTGTTCTCAATCATCCCCTGGGAAGACCAGGTGATGTCAATCTCAAAGGTTTTAAATGCCCAGACTCATCTGACCTTGCCCCAACAATCAGCACCATGGGATCTTCTAAGCAGTTGTCTAGAAAACTGAAAATAGTTGACGCTCACAAAGCTGGAGAAGGCTATAAGAAGATAGCAAATCGTTTTCTGATGTCAATATCCTCTGTTCGGAATGTAATTAAGAAATGGCAGTCATCAGAAACAGTGGAAGTTAAAGCAAGATCTGGAAGACCAAGAAAAATATCAGACAGAACAGCTCGCAGTATTGTGAGAAAAACAATTCAAAACCCACTTTTGACTGCACGATCCCTCCAGAAAGATCTGGCAGACACTGAAGTTGTGGTACACTATTCCACTATAAAGAGATACTTGTACAAATATGGTCTTCATGGAAGAGTCCTCAGAAGAAAACCTCTTCTACGTCCTCACCACAAAAATCAGCGTTTGAACTTTGCAAATGAACATATAGACAAGCCTGATGCATTTTGGAAAAAAGTTCTGTGGACCGATGAGGTTAAAATTGAACTTTTTGGCCGGAATGAGCAAAGGTACGTTTGGAGAAGAAAGGGCACAGCATTTAATGAAAAGAACCTCTGTCCAACTGTTAAGCATGGGGTTGGATCAATCATGCTTTGGGCTTGTATTGCAGCCAGTGGCACAGGGAACATCTCATGAGTAGAAGGAAAAATGGATTCAATAAAATTTCAGCAAATTTTGGATGGTAACTTGATGCCATCTGTGAAAAAGCTGAAGTTAAAGACATCTGTGAAAAAGCTGAAGTTAAAGAGAGGATGGCTTCTACAAATGGATAATGATCCTAAACACACCTCGAAATCCACGGGGGATTACATCAAGAGGCGTAAACTGAAGGTTTTGCCATGGCCTTCACAATCTCCTGACCTCAACATAATTGAAAATCTATGGATAGACCTTAAAAGAGCAGTGCCTGACAGACAGCCCAGAAATCTCAAAGAAATGGAAGACTTTTGTAAGGAAGAATGGGCAAAGATACCTCAAACAAGAATTGAAAGACTCTTGGCTGGCTACAAAAAGCATTTACAAGCTGCGATACTTGCCAAAGGGGGCAGTACAAGATATTAACTCTGCAGGATGCCCAAACTTTTGCAGACACCATTTTTTTTTCCTGTTATTTTGAAAGTGTAAATGATGGAAATAAAATCGAACTTTTGTTGACATATTATAAGAATGTCTAATCTGTAATTTGATGCCTTTTGGAGATTTTTCCATCTTTCTTTGGCTTCTTTATGCACATTAATAAAATGTTTTACCTGGGATGCCCAAACTTTCGATCCCCACTGTATTAATACCGCTCTCCACATTTAGGCTGGGTTCACACTATTGCCCGCATCCAATTTGCATGACAGGAGACTGTGACCGGCTCTCGATGGAGCCAATTCACACAACTCCCTGGGGCGGCCACGGTCCGCATTAGAAAAGAGTACTGTACCTCTGTTTCAGGTCCAAATTCGGACCTGATTCGCATCTGAAACAGAGAATGGGGACGCACTAAACCCCCTGCTGCAAGCCATGGCTGGAGCTAGTGTGAACCCAGTCTAAAATGCAGAATGAAACAGTGCAGCAAAAGAAAAGCCCCATAAACACAGGCCGAATATCCGCCGAAATAGGCCAGTACAGTAGAAAACAGCCGACATTCGGCCAGTGTGTACAGGTTCTTGTTTGACAGAAGCCGATCTCACGTCCACCTTCTGTCGAACAAGCATGCTGAAAAACCAGCAGCCGATCTGCATCCGATCAGTGCTTTAAGCCAATAACTGCAAGTGCTGAAAGGTGTGTTCTGATGGGGGGGGGGGGGCATTCCCCCTGTCATAACATATTAACTCAGTGGGTAGATTGCTGTACTAACATTGGATAATTTGTACAGCAGTTCCTTGTGAGCTCTTCAGATTTTTTTTTTTTCTTTCGTTCAGCCCTCTGGGTTTAATGAACAAAAACTAATAGTGTGTACCAGGCTTTACACTGCCAGGGGTGCTGGAACTGTTATGCAGGCCATAAATGGGTCAAATACTGAATGATTTGTCTATCGAAAATCAAACATTTTGTGCGTTTTTGTTATCCAGTGGTGCCACCATTGATTTCAAAATTCGACCAAACAATCCTTCAATTTCACCTCATGTTGTTACGGAAAAATAAATTTTGTGGCCAGGAATCTTCATTTCTTTACATGTGACAGCTCATGTACATTTCTTGACAATTCCTTTATTTAGAAAAAAAGAAAAACAGTATCCCCCGATGTAGATCCCACACCCTACGCCACCACCAGACCTGAAAGGAAAAAAAAATGCTTTTTCGTCCATGAATGCCGGTGTTCCGTGAGAATTACCTACCCGTGAGAAAAACCTACCCCTCGTCACTTCCGGTTCACGGCACTGTATGGAATGCAGCGGTTACATTAAAACAGCGGGGCTGCAATACGAATCATCTCCGCTCCTGTGCCTGTCACTTCCCTGCTCTCGGCAAGTAAATATAAAAGCGGCGGCGGGTGTATGTAAACATAAATCACAGAGACGCCAGCTGCTTTTATATTTACTTGCCGTGAGCAGGGAAGTGACAGGCACAGGAGCGGAGATGATTCGTATTGCAGCCCCGCTGTTTTATTTAACCGGCGCGTGGGTAGGTTTTTTCCACGGTACACCGTGCTATTTCCATACTAGTGCGCATGCGCACTAGTCTGCTCCTCTGTTGTCCCTTTAGGTATCCGGCCCTGTGAGCATGCGCACTGCTGCGCTGCTCAGCTGTTCCTGGCCGGAAGTGACGAGGGGTAGGTAATTCTCACGGGGTAGGTAATTCTCACCTTACACCGGCTCCATCATTTGACAGTTCTTGTATAGGTAAGGGGCGGAACCATCTGGGGACATCACCTGGTGGCCCATGCTGGGTCTTAATGTCACAAGGGGACGGGTCCACCAGGTGACAGCGCCAGGTGGCTCTGCACCTTAACTATATAACCACTTTACCACCGGAGGATTTTGCTGTCTTCCGTCCAGGCCACTTTTTGCGATTCGGCGCTGTGCGACTTCAACTGACAATTGCGCGGTCGTGCGACGCCGTACCCAAACGAAATTTACGTCCTTTTTTTTCTCACAAACAGAGCTTTCTTTTGGTGGTATTTGATCACCTGTGCGATTTTTACTTTTTGTGCTATAAACAAAAAAAGAGCGTTTATTTTGAAAAAATAACAATATTTTTAACATTTTTTTATATGAAATTCCCCCCAAAAAAGATGTAAAAACCAATTTTTTAAAAAATTTTTGGCCAATTTGTTTTCTGCTACCTATGTTTGGTAAAAAAAATCACAATAAGCGTATTTTGATTGGTTTGCGCAAAAGTTATTGCGTTTACTAACAAAGGGAAAGATTTCTGTCATTTTTGGTGTTTTTTTTTTTAACGCGTAATGGCGGCGATCTGCGATTTTTTTTTTTGTGGGACTGCGACATTGCGGCGGACAGATCGGACCCTTGACTGACATTTTTGACACTTTTGGGGTTACCAGTGACATTACTGCAGTAATCAGTGCTATATATATGCACTGTTACTGTAAAAATGACACTGGCAGGGAAGGGGTTAATTTTATTGGAGAGGGAGGGGTTAATGTATGCCTGGTGCTTACTGACGTGTAGGGGGGGAGGTGACTGAGTGAGTCATGGACAGATCGGATGTCCAGCTATGCTGAACACTCCGATCTGTCACTCCCTGTCACTATGGAGATCCGTCCGCTGTGTTTACACACAGCGGGCGGATCTCCACACTAGATCCCCGGCGATCGGGGCAGAGCAGCGGCGATCGCCGCTGCTCCTCCCCTGGCCCGACTCCCGCTGTGAATGAAAACAGCGGGAGCGAGCCTCCGGCGGCGCGCAAGCGCCGCCCAGAAGGGGGAGTGTCTGACGACGTTAATACTACGTTGTCAGACGATAACGAACCACTTTGCCGCAGTACTATTACCGTACTCGGTCGGCAAGTGGATAAGAACTGTTGAATTGTGGAGCCTGCAGTAGATGGTAAGCCTTCATGGACGGTGGAGTCTTTTGTCTTTTTGGGTCCAGCGGTGGCAGCGGGCTTTGGATCTAAATCAGGGGACATGTTGTGTTTTTTTTTTTTTATTTTTTATTAAGGAATAAAGGAATTGTCAAAAACCTGTCTACTGTTTTTATTTATTTTGACACATTTTTTGGTCCATGGGTAGGGGCACAGTGTACCCCATACTCCTTGGTGGGAGGGAGATCTGGGCCCCCCCCCCCCATGTTAAAGGGGGCTTCCAGATTCCGATAAGCCCCCTGCCCATAGACACCCCACAGCCCAGGGTTGTGGGTAAGAGACCCTTGTCCCCATCAACAGAAGGATTTGGTAGGGAACTGTGAGAGTGCCAACATCCCAAAGTACGTAAGAACAAAGAATACCCTCCAATCACAGGGACTATTATGGGCACAACTGACAAATTAAATAACCTCCAAGGCAAGGATATGTAACAAATGTATATACATTTTATTGGGTAACAAGATAAAATAGAGGAAAAAGACATGGCTTACAGTGCCTTGAAAAAGTACAGTATTCACACCCCTTGAAATGTTCCACATTTTGTCAGGTTACCACCAAAAATGTAAATGTATTTTATTGGGGTTTTATGTGATAGACCAACACAAAGTGGCACATAATTGTGGAAGTGGAAGGATAATGATAAATGGTTTTCAAAATTCTTTTACAAATAAATATCTGAAAAGTGTGGAGTGCATTTGTATTCAGCCCCCTGAGTCAATAATTTGTAAAACCACCTTTTGCTGCAATTACAGCTACAAGTCTTTTTGGGTATGTCTCTACCAGCTTTGCACATTTAGAGAGTGACATTTTTGCCCATTCTTCTTTGCAAAATAGCTCAAGATCTGTCAAAATGGATAGATAACATCTGTGAACAGCAAGTCTTGCCACAGATTCTCAATTGGATTTAGGTCTGGACTTTGAGTGGGCCATTCTAACACATGAATATGCTTTGATCTAAACCATTACATTTTAGCTCTGGCTGTATGTTTAGGGTCGTTGTCTTGCTGGAAGGTGAACCTCTGCCCCAGTCTCAAGTCTTTGCAGACTCTAACAGATTTTCTTCTATGATTGCCCTGTATTTGGCTCCCTCCATCTTCCCATCAACTCTGACCAGCTTCCCTATCCCTGCTAAAGAAAAGCATCCCCACAACCTGATACTGCCACCAACATGTTTCACGGTGGGGATGGTGTGTTCAGGGTGATGTGCAGTGTTCATTTTCCGCCACACATAGCATTTTGCTTTTAGGCCAAAACGTTGGATTTTGGTCTCCTCTTACCAGAGCACCTTCTTCCACTGTGTCCCCTACATGGCTTCACGCAAACTACAAACAGGACTTCTTATGGCTTCCTTTCAACAATGGCTTTCTTCTTGGCACTCTTCCATAAAGGCCAGATTTCTGGAGTGCACGACTAATAGTTGTCCTGTAGACACCTGTACTGTGGATCTCTGCAGCTCCTCCAGAGTTACCATGGGCCTCTTGGTTGCTTTCTGATTAATGTTCTCCTTGCCCAGCCTGTTAGGTGGACGGCCATGTCTTGGTAGGTTTGCAGTTGTGCCATACTTTTTCCATTTTCAGATGATGAATTGAACAGTGCTTCGTGAGATGTTCAAAGCTTAGGATATTTTTTTTATAACCAAACCCTGCTTTAAACTTCTCCACAATCTTATCCCTGACCTAGCTGGTGTGTTCCCTGGCCTTCATGATGCTTTTTGTTCACTAAGGTTCTCTAACAAACCACTGAGGTTCACAGAGCAGCTGTATTTATACTGAGACATTGAGACTATTACACACAGGTGGACTCTATTTACTAATTTGGTGACTTCTGAATGCAATTGGTTCCATTAGATTTTAGTTAGAAGTATCAGAGTAAAGGGGGCTGAATACAAATGCATGCCACACTTTTCAGATATTTATTTGTAAAAAAAATTTGAAAACCATTTATCATTTTCCTTCCTTGTCACAATTATGTGCCACTTTGTGTTGGTCTATCACATAAAATCCTAATAAAATACATTTATGGTTTTGGTTGAAAAATTTCAAGGGGTTTGAATGCTTTTTCAAGGCACTGTATATGCATATATACAGCAGTAACAAAGGGCCAACAGAAGACCTTAAACATAATTTGGAAGATGAGACATCCAAGAGCAGAGCCCTCCCCTGCCCCAAAGCACCTACCCCTTCATGTTCATGGCATTTGGTCTGGTATGGTTCAGGAGAGGGGGTGCTGGCAATTGCAACCGTAAGTCAAATTAAATGTGATTAGCCTTTTTTATTTCTTTAGAAATATAATTTTTGCTGCAGCAGGTTCTATACATGCTACAGATGCGCCACATTACAGGCACACTAAGGGAACCCCCCCCCCCCCCAGGCACTATATTTAAAGGAATTTTTCATTTGCATGTCCCCCAGGGCAGTACCAGGGCCACCATACCCTTTTTATGGCCAATTTGCATATAAGCCTTCAAAATGGGTACTTTAGTTTTCTCATGTTCGGCTCCTATAGACTTCATTGGAGTTTGGTTCGGGGCAGAACTTTTGCCCTGTTCGGGAGTTCTGCTGTGAACTGAACATGGAGTGTTCAGCCCATCTTTTTCAGAGTGGTCCTTTTAATTTTAATATTATCTTATCTAAGCAAATACAAATCATAGGTAATTCACACTCAATAGGTACAATCTCATTGTATAATGGCTCATAAACAATGATGACAGGTGTACAGAAAACATACCTTATTAACAGAGTGGTCTTTTTAGGGGCCCTTTCACAGATTCCCTGCCAAATTGGAGCTGAACGGGATGGATGTCAATTTTTGACACCAGTATCCATTCAGTCTGCCTTTACACATTGGACACGTGCAGACCTCTGATGGCTATATAGACTGCTGGATGTTGATGGACTTGGGTCCATTTACATTAGGCTACCTCTGATCGATCACGTTAAGGCTCCATGTACACGGGACGCTGGAAATGGCCATTTAGGAGCAGTTGGACGTTTTTTTAGAAGCCCCTGAACCCATCTACATTTTATCTTATCTGTCCATGTACACCAGGTCGTTTGCGGTCGTTTGCGGGCAGTTGCGTTCAGGGACTTTTTTTAGAACGCAATTGTTTGCGTTCGAACGTGTGTTTCCCGGCGTTTCAAACGCAAAAACGCGACCGAACGCGTCCAAACGCGACCGAACGCGATGACCCGCGCTTGGCGTTCGCGTTTTTCCATTTTAAAGGGGAATAATTTTTTTGACCTCTAGGAACGGTTCTAAACGCAAACGCCCGCTAAACGCAGGTACAAACGCGACCGAACGGACGTTTCAAACGTCCTAAAAATTGCAGCATTCAAAGGGACTTTTAATAACGTCCCGTGTACATGGACCCTTAGGCCTAAAAAAACAAAACGTGTTTTTTTTTTTTTTTTCCTAGGAATGGACAGACTCAGAGGTAGGAGGGTGTAAACTGACACAAATTCATTTCATCCACCTGTCCATAGAGCTGCATTGCACTTCCAATCAGGTCCACCTGAAAAACTGACAGGCAGACCTAACTGGAAAGCCCATGTGAAAGGGCCCTTGATATATCAAAGGCTTCAGAAAAGCTCTCTGCTAAAAATAAAATGTTAGTACTGTAAATTAAAATGTTTTGTATTTGTTTCCTATACCACCAGATGAGCTTATTAGACAAGTGACAATTAACTGTGCGGAGCGTGGCGTCCTGCTGCTGAGGGTGCGAGATGAAATTCACATGACCATTTCAGCATACCAGACTCTGTATGAAAGCAGCGTGGCTTTTGGCATGAGAAAGGCCTTACAGGCTGAACAAGGCAAATCAGACATGGAGAAAAGAGTAAGTCCCATTTTAAATAATATTTACTTGTCTTTTTACTGTTAAATGTAGTGTAAAAAATAAGCCTATGCCGTTTCTAAGTCAGATTTACTTTGAGGACAGCATTTTTTAAACATGAAAAAATGATTTCCCATTAAAAGTAAGTTGTTAGATCTCTTTAATAAAAGTTTTTTTTTTTTTTTTTTTTTTTTTTTTTAAAAAAACCCTGTCAAATCTGGCAAAAAAATACAAGCTGATAATTTCCTGTACTATCAGCCTCTGCTAACTGTTAGTGGTCAGCATTGTTTACCGCTTACTCTGTGGAAAACAAAACTTTTCACCTCTATCTTATACGGGAGGGGGAGGTGTTCTGTAGCCTTGTCCAAGGAGTTACTCCATAGATACAGTACGGTGAGTAAGGGGGGAGTTTAGTAATTAGAGAGTTGTCATCTGTCTAGTTAGACAATAACATCCCAATAACAGGGATGTGGCTCTTAAGGTGGTGTTGCCTTTCTTCCACACTGTCTGTGAGCCAGTTATATTTTTGTATAATGTATTGTATTTGTGTACAAGAGAAAATTCAATGTTCCATTATGTTAAATGCAAATTCTTTTTCACTTTGAATACACTATCATGTGTAGATGAAATAAGTAAGGATGCTTGGATAACCGGAAAAAAAAAAAACTTGAAAACAAATAAAATAAAGATTATAAAGGTAAAAGGAAGGAAAAGAAAAAAAATCTGTACAATAGCCACATCTGGAATGTGATTATTATTTTTTTTAAAGTGCACACTTTCTATAAGACTCACTGTTTTAAAAATTGATTATGTAATTTCTTAAACGGCTTCTTCTGCAATCCTTGAGCTCTAGGAGGAGGGATCTCAGAAGTGGTGACATCACTTCCTGTTAGTGTTTGTCACCACTCACTGAGACTACAAATCCCATTATGCCCTGGGAGTTAGAGTCTTGAGTGGTCAGGACCATGGGAGTGTGTGCAGCAGATCAGTAGTGTTCTACTCATAGGACTCTGAGACCACCCACACACACCGCTGTACATTCTTTTCCTACTTTCACTTTTTGTGTGTGTTGGACTACATTATCCATTATCCCCTCTCCCCATTATTGTATGTGGATGTGATGAGATTTTCATAACCTAAAGGCGTAGACGGAGACTCCCAGTCTGCCAGTGAAAGTGTGAAATCATAGGAGGTGGGACAGACCAGGAATCTCCCGGCCCAACAATCTAACTTTGCAGTAGAGTGGGTAGGTCGGACTGGGCAGTCTGAGACTTCCAGGTCCGCATACTGTAGCAAGCGGCGACATACATCACCGCTTGCTTTACAGTGGACTACAGTGAGGAATGTATAAGATCGGTGGCCAGGGGGGGGAAAAGGGCATATTAGCTACTAGTCTTGTGAACAGGATATGAGTGGGAGAGAGGGCCTTTCATGCAACAAAGAATGCTGGATTTCTCACTGGCAAGAGGCCTATGTACAATAACATCAACAATTTATTAAAAGGTATGGAAGCCCCTGTAGATGTCTATAAAAAAAAAAATAAAAAATAAATAAAAATTCCCCTCAAACTTATGCTTTCAAAAAACATTTGAAAATGTGGTTGTTAGGCCCGAATCAGCAGCCTTGGAGACGTTTGGCTGCCTCTAGGCCAGGGGCAGGCAACGTGGGCACTCCAGCTGTTGTGTAACTACAAGTTCCATTAGGCTTTTCAAGTCTCTGACAGCCTCACAGGCATGACTCACAGAAGCATGATGAGATTTGTAGTTTCCCCACAACTGGATTGCCAAGGTTACCTACCCCTGCTAGGCTTTTCACCTTCTCTAGGTATGAGTAGCATTCTCTACGCACGTGGGGCATATACCTGAGGCTGGGTTCACACTTAAATCGGATGCCGATCACAGCAGGGGTCTTGTGCTTCCCTGTTCTCCGTTTCAGAGACTATGCAGGCCGAAAATGTTGCCTGAATCCTGACCTGAAACTGAGCCAAAGATGCACAGGACCCCTGTGCAGGACCCCTGTGCAATCTGCTCCGCAGCCACCACAGAGATGTGTGACCCAGCTCCATTTAGAGCCGGGCACACTCTCCTGTCATACGAATTGGATGCGGGGAAACCCACCTCAAAATTGGCACTAGTGTGAACCCAGCCTAAAACTGCTTACTGCATCCTTGAAGGTGTAAAGGAAACCCCAAAACTTATGGGTTTCAGTAACATTTTGACTGTTGAAGCCAGATTGAAAATTATATTTATTTAGACAAACATGTAGGTACATGTTTGGAGAGCAATTCAGTACATACATTCTGTTGATTTGATAAACATTGCTCTAACTGGCCCTTAATACAATTTATACATTCTAAAGTGGGTGGAACCTAGCTATCTAGTTTCTTTAAAGTCCCATCTGAGTCTTTGGTGACATTCTTTGATATGCGGATGGACATTGAACATAGACGTGTCACTTCCAAAGCTTGTTGGCTAAACAGGTCTTCAAGGGTCGAGATAGCAATCTTAACAGCTGGAGCTGTAAATGGCTTTTGAATACAATCGCTGTTATACAATATGACTTCTCACAACATATACATCCAATATATCTGCTTAATCATAAATCCATGTTTGATAATCATAAATAAATGTTTGATAAATAAAATGGCTGCTTCCCTTTTCCTCATCAAAGGCATCATCACCCTTTAACAATTAGTAGAGACTTTTATGATCACAGATTTGTCTTGTTTCAGGCTTCTGCTTCCATAACAGATGTTCCTTAATAATGTAAAGATGTTATTAGGCTCTGGGTCACATTTTATTATAGAGACCAGACAAGTTCAACTACACAAAAAATCATGTGCTGTTTGGACTAGCCTTTATTCTGCTAAAACATTCTCAAAGTAACAGGTCCTCTTTATACATAATAAAGGGCATTTTCACCTCTAAACCTACTTTAGCATACTTTGTTTGGAGATCAGAGCTATCTCAGCAGGGGAATCTAAAGAAGCTCCTGGAAGTGTACTCAGATCTTATGAATTGCTATAATTTACTACAGTGGGACATGAATTATCTCAGTGGGAGATTCTGAACTAATTTAGCAGTGCTGCTTCAAAACAGACACATTCATCCAAGCTTTTTCCAAAATTCAAGACACAATAATGATGTGGCCCTTGACAAACCTGAAGTGGGTGTAACACAACACAAATCTAATTCATCTATAGATTATAATACAAAAGCAAACACATTTACATGCTCTGCTTGGCATGTGAGAAGGCGTCATAAGATACATATACCAAAAGGACCATTTTATAAAGCCATGAATGTGACTTTCACTAAACCTTCATTGGTATTGAATCAATCACCATCATTAAACACCTGCACTCAATAGATTCCCCTGCAGTGAATGTCAGATTTTCTGCCTTATAAATATGAACAGAAGGGCTCATGCACATGGCCATAATTATTTTACTAATAATCTATGCTGAATCTTGCTGGCAGCATGATCTGGCTTCTAAAAAAAAAAGCACACTTAATGGTCATGTAAACAGGAGTTTAGATGCGTAAAATCATAAATTACTAACCCTGAACGCAAATTTTTGATTCTTTGGATCTTTACGTTCATCAGATATTAATATAATAGTGTAAATACCCCAACCTTGTCATAATATCGGTCTCCAGAAATCCCATGTACAGCAGTACTCAGACTTAGAGAGGGAGGGACCACATTTTCAGTGCACAGATGCTGAAGGGGAGCTATGTGACTGAAACAGAATCTAAGTCAAGGACCTCATCAGTGTGCTGCTGCTTTTTTCGAGTTTGTGTTCTTCACCAAGCCATGCTTTTGCTGCAGCGGAGGGCAATGTCCAGGCTTTGCTGTCTGGTAGGAGTGTCCTAATCGCAAGATAGACTGAATATGATTACAAATCTTTTGGAATTTAAACGTGATCTTGTCTTAGTATTTCAAATGTGTTTGAGTTCCCTTTTTTAAAAAAGGAATCTCAGGCAAATGTTTATATCTTTTTATATGTTCGTTGAACTATTATTACAATTGTTTTGAAAATGTGAATTGAAACTCCAAGGAAACAATGCAGAGTGGAATTACATTTGTGTGGGCTGTTTTTCCTGCCACAGGATTTGAAATTCTGTTTAATTTGGCTTGTGATTCATTCCGCACCCCACTGCACAACCAAAATGGAACTTATCATTTTTCTTCCATCACGTGCCCCTTCCCCTGATTTCTCTGTCAAAATCGATAGCACAACTATCAGCCCATCTCCGCATGCTAAGGTCCTAGGCGTTGTCCTGGACTCTGAATTCTCCTTCAAGCCCCACATCCAATCCCTGTCCAAATCTTGCCGCCTCAACCTCTGCAACATCTCCAAAATACGCCCCTTTCTAACCAATGACACAAAAGCTCTTAGTTCATTCCCTGGTCATCTCACGCCTCGACTACTGCAGTTCTCTTCTCCTTGACTTACCTCTACACAGGTTATCCCCCCTTCAATCCATCATGAATGCTGCCGCCAGACTCATTCAGCTTACCAATCGCTCAGTGTCCGCTACTCCACTCTGTCAAGCCCTCCACTGGCTTCCGCTCACCCAACGAATTAAATTCAAAATACTAACAACAACTTACAAAGCCATCCACAATTTAGCCCCCAGCTACATCACTAGCCTAGTCTCAAAATACCAACCTAATCGCTCTCTTCGTTCCTTTTAAAACCTCCTGCTCTCTAGCTGCCCCGTCACCTCCTCCCATGCTCGCCTCCAGGACTTTTCCAGAGCCTCTCCAATCCTATGGAACTCCTTACCCTAATCTGTCAGATTATCTCCTACTCTATTAGCGTTTAGACGATCCCTGAAAACCCTCCTCTTCAGAGAAGCCTTACCCTACCCACATCTAACAACCGTACTTCCACCAGCACTGATTGATTAACATTGCTTTTGTTATGTCTAGCGACTTGAGGGCACACAAGTCGCCTCACAAGTCGCGCTAGTGTGAATGGGCTCTTACCCCGATCTGTATTGATGTTCATAGGAGTTTATGTATTGTTACCTGATCTTTTTTGATGTTCATAGGTGTTTTTTTTATTGTTACCTGATCTGTATTGATGTTCATAGGTGTTTTTTTTTATTGTTACCCGATCTGTATTGATGTTCATAGGTGTTTTTTTTATTGTTACCCGATCTGTATTGATGTTCATAGGTGTTTTTTTTTTATTGTTACCCGATCTGTATTGATGTTCATAGGTGTTTTTTTATTGTTACCCGATCTCTATTGATGTTCATAGGAGTTTATTTATTGTTACCCGATCTGTATTGATGTTCATAGGTGTTTTTTTATTGTTACCCGATCTGTATTGATGTTCATAGGAGTTTATTTATTGTTCCCTGATCTGTATTGATGTTCATAGGAGTTTATTTATTGTTCCCTGATCTGTATTGATGTTCATAGGAGTTTATTTATTTTTACCTGATCTGTATTGATGTTCATAGGAGTTTATTTATTGTTACCTGATCTGTATTGATGGTCATAGGAGTTTATTTATTGTTCCCTGATCTGTATTGATGTTCATAGGAGTTTACTTATTGTTACCCGATCTGTATTGATGTTCATAGGAGTTTATTTATTGTTACCTGATCTGTATTGATGTTCATAGGAGTTTATTTATTGTTACCTGATCTGTATTGATGTTCATAGGAGTTTTTTTATTGTTCCCTGATCTGTATTGATGTTCATAGGAGTTTATTTATTGTTACCCGATCTGTATTGATGTTCATAGGAGTTTATTTATTGTTACCCGATCTGTATTGATGTTCATAGGAGTTTATTTATTGTTACCTGATCTGTATTGATGTTCATAGGAGTTTATTTATTGTTACCTGATCTGTATTGATGTTCATAGGAGTTTATTTATTGTTACCTGATCTGTATTGATGTTCATAGGAGTTTTTTATTGTTCCCTGATCTGTATTGATGTTCATAGGAGTTTTTTATTGTTCCCTGATCTGTATTGATGTTCATAGGAGTTTATTTATTGTTACCTGATCTGTATTGATGTTCATAGGAGTTTATTTATTGTTACCTGATCTGTATTGATGGTCATAGGAGTTTATTTATTTTTACCTGATCTGTATTGATGTGCATAGGAGTTTATTTATTGTTACCCGATCTGTATTGATGTTCATAGGAGTTTATTTATTGTTATATTAAAGCTTATCAAAACGTCAGTAGAAAGCCGTAGTGTTTTTCAGCTTTTTTGCAGTGGCGTTTTTTAGCTTTTTTCAGCTGTAGTGTTTTTTAGCAAACATTTATTCCCACAAAAGCTTATGGCTCAAAAATGTTAAACTCCAGATAGCCATGTTTTTCTGCGTTTTTGGCATTTTTCAGGGTTTTTAAGCTTTTATCAGAGTTAGAGCGTTTTTACAGCTGAAAAACACTTCTTAAAACCCACTACTTCTGAGGTTTATTTCCAGTTAGAAAACGCCCCTGCCAAAAACTGCTGATAACAGTCTATGTGTGCATGGACACATAGGATAACATGCTGGGGAGTTTATTGGCTGCAGAAAAAAAACGTCTGACGCCAAAAACAGCAGCTCTAGAAACGTCCAGTGTGCATGAGGCCTTAGCATCATCCATATATTTAACTTGCTGTAAAATGAGGAAAACTGGATGATTATTCATCCTATTTTCTTAAAGTATGTATGGGGCTAAAAGCCCCGTACACACTGTTAGAAAATCGGGCAAACGATTGGCCGGTTTTCCTTCTTGTTTCACAGCAAGTTAGAACCGAGGATTAAAATAATGTATAAAAATTCTCGTACAACAAAGCCTTTTTTTTTTATTTGTTGTTTATGATCATGTGCAGTTTTCCGTATCTATATTTCTCCAACAAAAACAATACACATTAAAATAATTGTTTGTTTTGTTCCCATACGAGATATTTTGAACTTTGTCCCTCCGGAAATTTTAGTTTGAAAGGTCAGAATCGGCTGTCGAAAGTTGTGTACACACTATCAGAAAATCGTACAATCATTTCTTGGACTAAAATTTTCGCCCAATTTTCTTATAGTGTGTGTACGGGGCATAAAATAAATGAGCTTTTTTATGTGTGAGTATACAAAAAGAAAAAAAAAAAATCAAGATCCCAAAACACCCACTAGGTGGCGGCAGTATCCAGCCTCTGTTTATTACCAAAGTAGCTTTTCGCTTTTTACAAATTCTTATATAAGCATAGAACAAATGAAATCTGATCTGTGATGAAAGCAGCCTTGCTTTCACTGTCTCTTTGGGCATTCCTATTGTATTAAATGCATTAAATGGACATAGACAGCATGTTTTGCTTCAAAACAATGCTGAACTCAAGGCATAATAAAAAACCCAATGTATGCAGTCATGTAAATAATGACATATATTTTTAATGCAACTAGTGTTTTAGTTACTCAGACTGGGAGAGGGTGGAACAGTATTAAGTGTAGTTTTTTTTTCTGGGATATAGGTTCAGTAATATTACTTAGCTCTCATGAAGTGTAGTCCACATCCTACTGAGTGCTCCCTAGTATAGAAATGTTCCCTGCAGTGATGACTGGTCCTCTTCACAGTGCTGAGCTTCTGGCACTGCAGGGGTTAACTTCCTCAGCTCTAACATTGCAGTTCATTGAAGTACCGACTGTTCCTTTTTGTCCTCTCCCCCACTCAGAAAAGTCCTTGTATTGTTTTCACATAATGCAAGTAAGTGGGGGAGAGGTGGATGAATGACAGGATCTACTCTCCAACTCACAGAGTGGGAAGAGGACCTGTCATCACTGCAGGGAACATTTCTACACCAAAGTATAACTAAATGCAAAACCTTTTTTTTTTTTTAGTTTTGGATAGTAGAGAGAGAATAGAACCCTTATCAGTTTTTATTGTTGTCTGTACCCCTGTCAAAGAGATGCATCCTCTCTATTTGTCCTGTTTACCATTATCATTGAAAGTAAAATTAAAAGGAAATACCAAATTTTGGGTTGTCCCCAGAAAGGTTATAAATTTTCCAATGAGTACACTAGTTCTGGTGACCTGGGGGTCCCCAAGAAATTCCCTTAATTGGCATGGATTTCCTCTCACTTCCTGTATGGCTATGGGACAGGAAGTGAAGGGAAATCTCCGAAATGGGACACAGATGGTGAAAAAAAATCTGACAGGGGTTATAACATAGTTACATAGTTACATAGTAGGTGAGGTTGAATAAAGACAATAGTCCATCCAGTTCAACCTGTGTAGGTGTGTGTGGCTGTAATCATCTCACATACCCCTGAATGTTCTGATCCTTGAGATGTAAGTCTAAGAGTCTTTTGAAAGCCACCATACTACCCGCAGAAACCACCTCTTGTGGTAGAGAATTCCACAATCTTGTAGCCCTAACAGTAAAGAACCCCCCACGTTGCCTGAGGTTAAAACGCTTCTCCTCTAATCGCATTGTATGCCCTCGAGTCCTCATGCAATCCCTTCAAATGAACAGCTTTTTTTCTAAGCTGGGATCCCCATTAAGATATTTATAAATTGCTATCATGTCCCCCCTCAGCCGTCTCTTCTCCAGGGAGAATAAATCGAGCGATTGTAGACGCTCTTCATAGTCAAGGTCCTCCAATCCCCTAATTAGTTTAGTTGCCCTTCTCTGGACTCTCTCCAGCTCCAACACATCCCTCCTGAGGACTGGCGACCAGAACTGGACAGAATACTCCAGATGCGGTCGGACCAGAGTTTTATAAAGTGGAAGGATTATAGTCTTATCTCTGGAATACATCCCTTTCTTTATGCCAATATTCTGCTGGCTTTGGCAGCTGCCGCTTGACATTGCATGCTGTTGCCTAGTCTATCATCAACCAAGACTCCCAGATCCTTCTCCATTTTTGATTCCCCCAAGGGTTCCCCTCCTAACGTGTATTGTGCTTTTATGTTTTTAGTCCCCAAGTGCAAAACCTTACACTTCTCCGCGTTAAACCTCATTTGCCATGTCCGTGCCCACTCTGTAATTTTGTCCAGGTCATTCTGTAGGATATCTGCTTCATGCTGTGCAGTTATTGCTCTGGCCAATTTTGTGTCATCTGCAAAAACTGATATCGAACTACTGATCCCGACCTCAATGTTGTTTATGAATAAATTGAACAAGGTTGGTCCCAGGACTGAGCCCTGGGGCACCCCGCTTACTACCTCAGACCAGTCTGAGTATGCGCTGTTTATTACCACTCTTTGGACACGCCCTTTAAGCCAATTCCGTATCCAAGAGCAAACCCTGCTGTCGATACCTGCAGATCTTATTTTATAAATTAAGCGCTTGTGGGGAACTGTATCAAACGCCTTAGCGAAATCCAAGTACACCACATCCACTGGTCTCCCCCTATCTAGCTCACAGCTCACCTCCTCGTAAAATGTTAATAGATTGGTTTGACAAGAACGCCCATTTGTAAACCCGTGCTGATTACTGCTGATGATGTTGTTGTCTTTAGCATATTCTACGATATAGTCCCTTGTCATCCCCTCCAGAAGTTTACATACTATTGATGTCAAACTGACAGGCCTATAATTTCCCGGGATATGCCTCTGGCCCTTTTTGAATATCGGAATCACGTTAGCTTTCTTCCAATCCCCTGGTACATCTCCTGTCCTAATACTGTCAGCAAAGATCAGGAACAGTGGTCTGGATATAACCTTACTGAGTTCCTTGAGTACTCGGATGTACGCCATCTGGACCTGGTGATTTGTTTGTGTTGAGTTTATCCAGCCTTTCCCTGATTTCACCCTCTGTTAGCCATAGTGGCAAGTCCTGTGTATTACTACTAACCAAACAGTCATGGTCAGTGTACCCCTCCGTTTCCTGTGTAAAGACTGACGAGAAAAAAGCATTCAGCACGGTTGCTTTTTCAGTGTCCTCTGTAACCATCCTCCCATCATTGTTAATTATGTGTGCAATATGCTCTGCCCTAGTTTTTTTGCTGTTGATATATTTAAAGAATTTCTTTGGGTTTTTTTTACTATCCTCCGCTATTTGTCTCTCAAAGTTGATTTTAGCCATCTTGATTTCTTGTTTACTTTTCTTATTTGCCTCCTTGTATTGCTCGAAAGCCGATACTGTGCCCTCTGATTTATACTTCTTGAAGGCCAATTTTTTTGCCCTAATAAGTTTTTTGACGCTACGGTTTAGCCAGCCAGGTTTGGCTTTGTCTCTTCTAAATTTATTTCCCATAGGAATGCACTGCAAGATGCCTTTGCCTAATATGTTCCTAAAGCATTCCCATTTTTCCTCTGTGGTCAGGGATCCCAGGGTTTGGTCCCAGTTTACCCTTTCCATCAATGAGTACAATTTTGGAAAGTTTGCCCTTCTGAAGTTTAGGGTTCTTATGTTCCCCACTTGCCTTGTTATATTGTTATTTATACTAAATGTGATCATCCTGTGATCGCTAGAGCCCAGATTGTCCTGGACTCCTACCTGCGAGATTAGGTCTGGGTCATTAGTGATCAATAGATCCAGGACTGCATTTTCTCTAGTCGGAGAATCCACCAACTGTGACATGTAATTATCCTGTAAGGTTTCCGTGAATAGGCGGGCCTTCTGTGAGTGTGCAGTCCCCTCGTCCCAGTCAATGTCGGGATAATTGAAGTCCCCCTATATGATGACTGATCCCAGTTTTGCCACTTTACCCATTAGTGCTAAGAATTCCAGCTCTACCTCCTCCCCTTGGTTAGGTGGCCTATAGCAAACCCCCACAATTTCTTTCCCCTTTTCTCCTTCCCTATGGAGTTCAACCCACACAGATTCTAAATCCATGCTCATCCCATCCGTAATGTCACTCCTTTCTATCACCTTTATATTGTTCTTGACATAGAGACATACCCCTCCCCCTCTTTTTCCTACCCTGTCCTTCCGGTACACCGGATACCCTTGGATATTGGCCAGCCAGTCATGTGAGGGGTCGAACCAAGTCTCTGTTATTCCCACAAGGTCTATGTCCTCCTCATGTACCAATATTTCCAACTCATCCATTTTATTAGCTAGGCTCCTGGCATTAGCATATACCCCTCTTAGTTTTACGGAAGTTAAGCGCAATTGGCGTTTATGTTTATTCCTGTTTGGTCTGAGATTTTCCCGCACAGACCTGCCAATTGACATTGTGGACCTACTGTCGCTGCTGACCCTACAGCTGCCTTCAGTCCTCTGCTCCCTCCTGACTGACTCTACTTCTGAGCCCTCCCCCCCGTCTCCTAGTTTAAAAGCTCCTCCAACTTGGTGGCCATCTTTCTCCCCAAAAGAGCTGTACCGTCCCCATTAAGGTGCAGCCCATCCTTACTAAAGAGCCGGTAGCCGACTGAGAAGTCAGCCCAGTTCTCCAGGAACCCAAACCCCTCCTTCCTACACCAATTCCTTAGCCACTTGTTAAGTTCCCTAATCTCCTTCTGCCTCTCCTGTGTGGCTCGAGGTACAGGCAGTATTTCAGAGAAAACCACCTTGGAGGTCCTTTTCCTCAATCTATTACCTAAGTCCCTGAAATCGTTCTTAAGGATCCTCCACCTACCTTTAACTTTGTCATTAGTGCCCACATGCACCATGACCGCTGGGTCATCCCCAGCCCCCCCCATCAATCTGTCTGCCAGATCTGCGATGTGCCGAACTCGGGCGCCCGGTAAACAACAAACTGTTCGGTTCACGAGATCTTTTTTACAGATTGCCCTCTCTGTCCTCTTGATAATTGAGTCCCCAACTACCACAACCTTTCTAACCTTTCCTGAGTTACCGCCCCCCTTCTTCCTGGAGCCGACCCCCCCCTGGCAGCTGGGGGAGGGCGTGTTCTCCAGCTCTGCCACCCCTGAGTTGATATCCCCCTCAACCTGCAACTCGGCAAATTTGTTAGGGTGTACCAACTCAGGATTGGCCTCACTGGCACTCCTCCCTCTACCCTTCATACAGTCACCCAGCTGCGTACCTCTGCTGCTTGCGTCTCCTCTGTTCCTCCCTCCTCTATGCTGGCCCCTACCAGCTCCTGATAGGCAATGTCCAAGCTCCTTTCCAGGTTGTTGATGCCACGCAGTGTTGCCACTGTGTTCTGTAGGTCCAGGATCTGGTCTACCAGAGCAACAAGTCGCTCACATCTTGCACAGCAGTATTCGCCCTCGATTGGTTCATCAAGGAACGCATACATGCAGCAAGAAGTGCACTGAGTAGCATCCGCAATCCTGTTGGACATTATTACCCTCTACTCTATGGGGATAATATTAACGACCTGCTCTTCCTTACCTACACTACCTCTGTCTCCCCTGGTACTAAACCTGGGGTCCTCACCAGTCGCTAAGATACTCACCAGTCGCAAAGATCCAACAGACGCAACGATACTCACCAGTCGCAAGGATACTCACCAGTCGCAAAGAACCAACAGACGCAAAGATACTCACCAGTCGCAAGGATACCCACCAGTCGCAAGGATACCCACCAGTCGCAAAGATACTCACCAGTCACAAGATACTCACCAGTCGCAAGGATACTCACCAGTCACAAGATACTTATCAGTCGCAAGGGTACTCACCAGTCACAAGATACTTACCAGTCGCAAGGGTACTCACCAGTCGCAAAGATACTCACCAGTCGCAAAGATACTCACCAGTCGCAAGGGTACTCACCAGTCACAAGATACTTACCAGTCGCAAGGATACTCACCAGTCGCAAGGATACTCACCAGTCGCAAGGATACTCACCAGTCGCAAGGATACTCACCGGTCGCAAGGATACTCACCGGTCGCAAGGATACTCACCAGTCGCAAGGATACTCACCAGTCACAAGATACTTACCAGTCACAAGATACTTACCAGTCGCAAGGATACTCACCAGACTTCCCAGGTACTCTGTTGCAGAGACAGTCACACAGCAGTCAGTCGCAGCACTGTCAAACAGCTATTGATTTCTCACAGAGCTCAGTCACTTAGCTTTCTCCCTGTTTGCAGCTGCTGCCTTACTCACAGCTGCTGCCACACACACACACTGGGACGGATGTCTCCTCCTCCTCTTCATGCAGGCACTAAGGGAGGCAGTTTCCGACCTCCCCCGCCGCGCTCTTCCTCGGTCCTTGCACCCGGTATCCTGGTGCGGTTGTTCACGTCCCTGCTGCCGCTCCCTCTGCTCTTCTAGCGGCTCCCGTCCTCCACCGCCGCTCAGTTGGTGGTTACCGGCCCCCTGCACG
>NC_138769.1:346252579-346307406 GCF_965119305.1 Pelophylax lessonae | reverse complement strand
TCTTACCTATTTAGGTATCTCTCTCTGCCATTTAGGTACCTCTCTCTCTCTCGGCCATTTAGGTAGCTCTCTCTCTCTCTTACCTATTTAGGTATTTCTCTCAGCCATTTAGGTACCCCTCTCTCTCTGCCATTTAGGTAGCTCTCTCTCTCTCTCTTGACCATTTAGGTTTATCTCTCTCGGCCATTTAGATACCTCTCTCTCACCCATTTAGGTATCTCTCTGTCTCTCTGCCATTTAGGTACCTCTCTTTCTCTCTCTCGGCCATTTAGGTACCTTTTCTCTCAGACATTTAGATACCGTTCTCTCAGCCATTTAGGTATCTCTCTCTCTTGGCCATTTAGGTACCCCCTCTCTCTCGCCATTTAGGTATCTCTCTCTCTCTCTCTGGGACCATTTAGGTTTATCTCTCTCGGCCATTTAGATACCTCTCTCTCACCCATTTAGGTATCTCTCTGTCTCTCTGCCATTTAGGTACCTCTCTTTCTCTCTCTCGGCCATTTAGGTACCTTTTCTCTCAGACATTTAGATACCGTTCTCTCAGCCATTTAGGTATCTCTCTCTCTTGGCCATTTAGGTACCCCCTCTCTCTCGGCCATTTAGGTATCTCTCTCTCTCTCTCTGGGCCATTTAGGTATCTCTCTCTCTCTTGGCCATTTAGGTACCCCTCTCTCTCGGCCATTTAGGTATCTCTCTCTCTGGGCCATTTAGGTATCTCTCTCTCTCTCTTGGCCATTTAGGTACCCCTCTCTCTCTCGGCCATTTAGGTATCTCTCTCTCTGGGCCATTTAGGTACCTCTCTCTCCCTGAAAGATCAGTGGGATTTTCTGTACTTGCTAATATTTGTTCTTAGCTTGAGAAATGAAAGCGAATGCAGCCACGAAAAGGACTGGTAATAACAATATATTACAGTTTTGTTGGTTTTACATCCTTTTAAAGTGCTTTGATGTGCTTTTAAAGGCACTGTTCATCCCAGGGGTCTTCAAACTATGGCCCTCCAGTTGTTCAGGTACTACAATTCCCATCATGCCTAGTCATGTTTTACAATGCCTCATGGGATTCGTAGATCTGCAACAGCTGGAGGGCCGTAGTTTGAAGACCTCGGATCTATACCAAAAAGCTGCCTTTGCAGGTAAGAGACATCTGATAAAAACAAGCTGTGCAGCTTTGATCAAAGTTGAATAAAACAAAATTAAGGCCAAATAGCTACAGATCTCATAACAAAATGTCCATGAGGAAGTCCATATACTAAATGGAGAGCACTAAATAGTCCATTAACTTAGGGCTGCCATCAGTAGGATCAGAAGCCAGATTTCTATCAGGGCTGCAGGTAAAAAAACGAGGGAAGGCGCCTCTAAGTGTAGACTTTAAGCAATTTATTACCTGTGTAATATTGGCCACTCACATGGCGTAGGGCGATGGCATTCCCGGTGACATCCTCGTCCTCTGCTGCTGAGCCCTCTGCACCTCAAGCCTCGATCTTAGTCCACATCCACCGCACGGCCGTCTTCTACACTAATGGTGACCAGTGAGGTGAATCCTGCATGGCGCTGCCAGCGAACGGACCTCACGTCCACTGATGACCCTTGGGACTGTCTCATCTTCTTGATGTGCCTGATTTTATCTACCTACATGTGAGTTGCTGATATTGCACTGTAATAAATTGCTTAAAGTCTACACTTAGAGGCGCCTCTCCCTCTTGTTTTTGATCAAAGTTGAATAATGCCCTTGTTATAGCTGTGGGCCATTTAAAGCCTGACTGAAAACTCCTGAAGATCACGTCTACCCATCCTGCCTTGTTGCTAGAACATTGCTAAGAGATTCCTAGCTCGTATTGTTCACCTTCACTGTCACAGGAGCAAGCTCTCAAACACTGAGCTCAGCCTCAGAGCTACCGAGTCAGGGGTTGGAATCAAAGAAAGAGCTTGTGGGGGTGAACCGTAAGAGCTAGGAGTCCCTTAGCAACATCCTACCAACAAGGCAGAAGGGGATGATGCAATCTCTGGGAGTTTTTCAGTCAAGCTTCAAGGGGTGCGTAAAAGTCCTACACCTATAGGACATTATTGAACTTTAGTCAAAGCTGCTCAGTTTTTCATCTATAGACACCCCTAACCTGCATAGGCAGTTTTTTGGTATAGGTCAGTGATGGCAAACCTTGACACCCCAGATGTTTTGGAACTACATTTCCCATGATGTTCCTGCACTTTGCAGTGTAGTTGAGCGTCATGGGAAATGTAGTTCCAAAACATCTGGGGTGCCAGGGTTCGCCATCACTGGTATAGGTGAACTATGCTTTTAATGTACTGTAGAGAAAGTTTAGGCATTATATATAACTACTACTACAGCACTGGTACCCAAGGATCTTGTGACCTAGGTATAGCCCTTAAGAGCCCATTCACATTAGCGCGACTTGTCAGGCGACTTGTCAGCCTGACAAGTTGCGCTCGATCGCGGTCCATTGATTAGCACAGGACCCGTTCTAATAGGAGCGACAAAAGTCGCTCCGACTTAGAAAAAGGGTCCTGTACTACTTTGGGGCGACCTGGAGGCAACTTGCATAGACTTCCATTATGTGAAGTCTCTGCAAGTCGCGCCGAAGTCGCGGTGCACGCGACTTCACAGGTCGCCTCCCAAAGTCGTGTCGCGCTAATGTGAATGAACTGTAAAGAAAATCTGAATGCCACTCAAGTAGATATTTGTTGAAAACTAAAAACTTGCTGGCCCATACAAATAAACAAAGTCATTACAGGCGCCTCATGCCTTTTCAATACAAGAACGCTACAATGTCAGAATATCTGGTTCAGCACTGTGAATCCCGACAATTTACGCCAAGCTCTGAAATCCAACCTGTTCAACCATATCTAATATACAAAGAAATTACATTTGCCATGCTTTTAAAATGCTTCATATTTCAATGGTGGCTTCATAGCTTTAGCTCGGCCTAAGGACTGCATTCAAAATAATTTAACATTTCTTAAACAAATTTTATTCTTGAGTCAGTAATTTCATGCTCGACATACTTGGATTTTAATCTCATTATCAAAGTTTTATAAATATGAAACAATACTTGAGCTGATTTTTTTTTTTTTCTAGAAAATGGTCCAGCAGTTAAAAAGACAAATTGCTTGCTGGAAAAAAAAGATAGAGGGTGTGTTTCTTATTACCTTGTTGCTAACACATCATTGGCTAATGTGATTTAAAGGGCAGCAATGACATTAACTGCCTGCAGAGATGAGGACACTGCAGACACTGTCTCCATGAATTAATGTTATCTTATCAACAGTATGATACCATTAACTTGTTATATACAGAAATCAATTCTGTACAGAGGCAGGGAACAAAGAAGGTACTCACAGTCACAAACTGGTTTATTTACCAAGGTAGGTGTCGTATCCTTGGTTTTATCTCCTAATAGAAATATTTACAATTCAATACTCTTTAGCTATAGGGTAAGTGATGATGATCATTACTAATCTTTGGAAATCGGGCATCGGCTTGCTTTTGTGAAAAACATATTTCCAGAAAACGTATTTAAATTTTCTTTAAAAAGTGTATGTTGTGTGTGCTTGTTGTTTGTTTTTTCTTTTTTACCTTCAAGGTTTTTACTTCTGTGTCACTGCTAGGTAGATTCCCCCTATTCACTTGTCTAGGTGATTATTGTCAGAGACCGAAAAAGATGGGAAATACAAAATTTGAAAGTTTCCACCAGAACTACAGATAAGACTATATCTTCCTATGAGGACGCCTGCTCCAATTAGATGTATAAAGCTAGTCATACAGAAGCAGAATTTTGTTCTAAATTTTTTGCTTTAATAAAACGAAATGCAATTTTTCATTTTGGATAGAAATTGCATCTCTGCCCCGTTGGGAATATTTCCCTTCACTTCCTGTTCTTTAGCCAAAACAGGAAGTGAGAGAAAATCCATTCAAAGCAAGGGAATCCTCGGTTGTCTTGAGAACTAACATTTGGAAAATTGTGAGGTGTGAATTGGAACTGTGTATGTGCGAACATGTTAGCATACAAGGTTTGTATTTAGTCAGCAACAACCACTGTATGTCATTGCTGTGTGCCTATTACATTGTATGACCACTAGATGGCAGTGTTACATTTGTGAGTTCATGTTTTGTCTATGCCTCAAAAGAGTAATAAAGAGAATAGTTCCTGCTCAAAAAGAAGCAGCAGCGTTCAGTGAAACAACAGACTGTCTGCCTGTACTTTGTTTAGCCCCAAAAGGTTATATCTAACAGAACATGCCTGTATAATATATGCCACCAGAACTAGTGCCCCCATTGGAAGATTTCTCCTCTATTACTGTTCTGTTGACAGCCCAAAATTTAGGATTTTCTTCCACTTTCATAACGGTCACCATGATAAATGGGAGAGTGAATCTTCCTAGCAATAAAGACCTGAAAGCTGTTCTTATTCCTCATTGCCCCCGCCCCCCAATCCCCCATCCGTGACTTAAAAAAAAATTTACTTTAAGAAGTTTTATACAATTTCAAATTGTTAGTGGGGTCAAATCAATGTTCAATTTTTGGCCACAGTGATGAGAAAATTTGCAGGAACAGGATGGAAAAATTTTCTCGGATGAGCAAATTTGTAACAGTTATTGTGATTCAATTCCAAAACCAAGTTACAAGCAAATTAAAATTTGAATGACCATACTTTCAAACGATATTCTTCAAGTCCTAAAATTTACTGAGAATTTTTGTTTACGTGTTCGCACAAATTTTCGTGTTGGTGTATAGCCAGTTTAAAGCAGAGTTCCACTCAAAAGTGGAACTTCCGCTTATCTGTCCTCTCCTCCCTCTGGTGCCACGTTTTTGACAGGTACCCTGTCCCCACTTCCGTTGTACCTTCCGAGGTACGTCAGAAGTTCGGCCCCTCCTCCTTCTCCCTCTGCTTCCAGGCAAATTACCGAGCACAGCGTGGTTCGTGCATGCGCAGTAGGGACCCGGCTGTGAAGCCGCAAGGCATCACTGCCGGGTTCCCTTACCGGCAATGATGGTGGCAGCACCCAACAGCCGATGGAAACATCAGCTGCAGTGCCGACATCTCTGGATTCCGGGACAGGTAAGTGTCCTAATATTAAAAGTCAGCAGCTACAGTATGTGTAGCTGCTGACTTCTAATTTATGGAGGGGGGCGGAACTCCGCTTTAAGCGGGAAATTCCTTTCACTTTAGAGGGATTTCCCCTGACTTCCTGTTTACTTCCAGTAGTAGAAATGAAGGTAAATTTCCCCAACAATACAAGCAGCAAAGCATAACCCTTCCCTTCTCTATACAAAACTAAAATGGAAAGCTCTGGCTATACATACACTTGAATTTACATTTAAAATTTAAGTTTATTGGGAAACCTTTATTTTTTCTTTTTAAGTTATATATGTTCATGTGACCTGTTTTAAAGTAGTACTAAAGGAGTCATTTATTTTTTTACCTTACACATTCACAGAATTAAGGTACAAAAAAAAATACCCCATTACATGTGTTACCCCTCCCCTCCCCAAACACTCAATTGCCATAATCTCCACCTCTGCTGGCTCTGGGATCAATCAGCACCATTCATTGAACTTCCTTGTTCTATAGAAAACAGGTGTCTATGGATGCACACAGCTCGGCACAGGTCCCAGCAAGAAGGGCAAACACATGGGTATCTCCTTTAGCACCTGGTAAGCTAAAGGAGACACCCACAAATAGGGAGGAGGAGACAGGGGCTTCAGGACCCCCACAGGACAAGGGAAAAGGGATGTTTTATGCCCCTTTCATACAGGCGAACCAATTAGGTCTGCCTGTCAGTTTTTTTAGGCGGGCCTGATCAGATGGTTCATGCATTCCTATAGACAGTTTGTTTATGCCCGCTAACCTCCAGGTCCCTATTCGGTTTACTGAAAAAAAAAAATGGAAGGGGATCCGTCGTCTTCCATTAAGGTTGATCAGAGTGTAATCGGTAGTACACAGACAGCGGAGGCTCTGTCCGTGTCCGCTCTACAGAAACTGAGCAGACACAGATGTGTCTTTCGCATGCTCTGCTCCAATCGGTAGGGGATCAGCAGACAAATCTCCTTGCTGACCAAAATAGATTCTGCATGGAATCAACCACGTATGAAAGGGGTCTTAAAGCACAAGGAGAGGTGGGTCTGGACCTCTTCGTCTAAAAAAAAAAAAAAAAAAAAGAGGTTTTTTTTATCATTGTGCGTCTAATGTCCTTTTTTCAACTTGTTCAAATTAGGAGAAGTAAATATCTACAGGGCTTATCTAGCAAAGGCTACATTTCCATCACTGAAGCCTGTAGGCACCAAAGGCAACACCCCTCTACTAGAATACCTTCCTTTATTCTAAACATTTTCCTGTTTTATTTCTTGGGAAGACCTCTTTTTGCTGCTACCTTTAGGCACAGTTCTACTGTTTCTAATGTAAATCCAGCTCTGTGCTTGCCTGGCATACATTATGCCACTTCATGATTATACGAATATGTACAGTATACAGAGCCCAATTATGCAATGTAATGTAACAAACAACCAAAATGTAATAGTCTTATGCAAACATACTTACAGGTAATGTTTATAATACTAACCTAATATGCACGGATTGAAAAAAAAAAAAAAAAAAAAAACTTAGCTGCTTACATTTATTCAGGGCTGCCTTTTTCCCTCATTGCAGTTCTTGTTTTCCACCACTAGATGATGCCAGTATTCAGGATTAAATAACAGCCAGTGTCATTAATCCCACTTTCTCTGAGCCCAGCCGGTATTCACTTCACTTCAGAAATGAGGGAAGGGGTGATGCAGTTGGAGTTACGCTTTAAAGTTCCAACATTGTCATAGTTAATGTAATTGCCAGCCACAAAGATCACATTTCCTGATCAGGGCCTACATTGTGATAATAGACAAGCCTTAACAAGCATATCATGTGTTTTTCTGCAGATTGCAGAGCTGGAGCAAGAGAAGAAGGACCTGGACAGACAGGTCAATGAACAGAAGGCTAAGTGTGAGGCTATAGAGAAACGGGAGGCAGAGAGACGGCAAGTGGAGGAGAAGAAGCACGCAGAGGAAATACAGTTTCTTAAAAGGACTAACCAGCAGTTGAAGGTATGCAAAACCCTTAAATGTGCCCACCATTAAAGAAAACCTTTCATGAGAAAACTATACAATCTCCTATGTTGAAAATGTTATTAGCCTGTGTGTCATGATGACCCACTAGTTTCAGTACTTTCTGGTACTTCACTTGGTGCATGCTCGTTACCAGCCTGCGACTCAAATAGATTTGAAGCCAGACAGAGACAAGGCAACTAACACTTTTTAGAAAGCTGTCCGCAATGGCAATAGCCAGTATTTACAAAGCAAAAGTATCATTTAGGGTAATATCACGCTGATCCTTTTGTGATAAACAGTTGAGGGCACCAACTAAACTGTTTAAAACATCACTTCCACCGATGTTTACAAAAATCTTTAGATTTCTGGAGTTAACCTATTCCTAACTATCAAATGTGATCATTAGTATTAGTAAGTTTGGTACAAGTGCACTCCTGCCCTGTATTTTTGTTCTTCATCAGTGACTCAGAACTTGAACTTGAGAATCAGCATCATACCTGCACAGCTAACATTTTTTTTATTTTTATTTTTTTTACAAGAAAAGGTTAAAAAAAAAATCATTCGTGGCAATTTCTATATTTCTTTCGTCTTGCTCATGTACACAGCTGCAAAAAAAAAAAGCAGTGGTTTAAGTAGTATTTTTTTTTTTTTTTTTACGGGTTTGAAAGCAGTTCTATCTTCATTGGGCTCACATACACAGTGTGTAAAAATCAGTAAACTTGCGCTCTGTGTTTTGTATTCCTAAAAGCAAAATAGACAAATCTGTGTCCAAGGTAAGTAATTTACATGTGTACTCATAAAAGCACATGTACATGCATATATGCAGTGGCAGAACTACCAGGGTTGCAAAGGTCACACTTGTGACGGGGCCCTGGTGTTCTGCTACTGTGGGAGGCCCCAAGCAGTGATACCAGTAAAAAAAAAAAAAAAAGGGGAACTTTTCTGCTGCCTGTGAACAGCAGAAAAGTGCCAGTTAAAAACTACACTTGTCCCCAAGTTTCCTCTCCCCTCCCGCACCCCCTCTTTGCTCACCTGTCCAGTACCCCCCTCGCTCCGCTCGGGCTCTGTCTCAGTTTGAGCAAGGGGAATGAGTCGCTGGTCAGGTGCTCAGTGATGACATAGGTGCTTGGCGCCTTTTCAGCTAATTTTAAAGTGACTGCAAGGAGAAGACGTGGGGGGAAAGAGGACCAAAGCCTGCAGGAAATTACAGGTCAGTGTGTGACAGCTCCAGGCAACACAGAGTCTGTGGGGCAGTCAGTCAGTCACTCTAAGGGGGGTCACTGATGTAAAGGATGATACTGATAAAAAGATCCCCCCTTGTATTGTATTATGGCACTTTTCCATGCAAGTACCAGCTCGGCTCCACTCGGCACTGCCTGGCCCAGCTCGGCTCAGTTTGCTTTTCCACTGCGTGGTACGAGTTGGCACGTTTCAGCACTGTATAGGCTCTACTTGGCTCGGTTTGCTTTTCCACTAGAGTAGTAATTGGGTGGGATTACAATGATTCTCTGACCAATCAGTGGCTAGTAGTGACAAACAATCAAGACTGCATGCCAACCAAGGTGGTACTGTTTAAGCGAGCCGTACCATGTAGTGGAAAAGCGCCGCTGTACCAAACCGTACCGAATCATTCTAACATGTACCATGCTGTACCATGCAGTGGAAAAGCGCCAAAGCGAGCCATACCATGCAGTGGAAAAGCGCCTTTAAAGGTGTAAAGGGGAATTCTGGTGTAAGAGGTTCTTTGGTCACCAAAGCCCCTACTTATATTAAAGTGTCCAGCATTCCCCCTTACATCAGCGTCAGCAGAGTTCACCCTGTTAGTGCAAGGAGAAACTTTGTGGACTCTGAGGTAAGGAGGTACTCTGCTGTAAGATTCTGGTACCTTTGGTACCCTTATTTACCATTTTCCTTTCTAAACATTGCGTCCCACCTTTTTAGTTAGGTGGAACGCATACACCTTTAAGACGGATGACGTCATCGCTGAGCGCCGCTGAGCGGCTATTTCAATCGCCAGCATTCTCTCTCACGTTGTTCGTTCAATGTGTGTCTACATGCTCACAAGCCTTGTCTTGCTGTCGGAACCTCCAGCTATTTGCCTTTACCTGGAACAGACCGAAACCTCGCAACTGATCCCGTATCTCGCTACCGGATCACTCCCTCACTACTGGACCCCTCTACTTACTAAACCTTACTAGTGATAAGTACCCCGCAGGGGAATCCTCCATAACTAACTTACACTATCATCTTCTGCACATTAAGGACTGTTACTATCTATGCATACTAATTCTACCATCTGCACTGTTACATAGATTGCTAGCTCTTGAGTCTACTACCATCTATCCTTGCACTGGGTTAGTCTATCCTGTCTATGTCATCTGCTGTCCTTACCACCTGTTACCATACATGATTACTAACCTATCTGCATTCTACCTATTACCATCTACTACTCTCCTGAACATTACTATTAAGTGCTTACCATTACTGTCACTGCTCACACCTGTCCCTTCAGCACATCACTACCATACTATCATATACATCCTATCACTCCAGGAACATCTTATTGAGTGTGTGTATATCTGTATGCTGAAGCAGACAGGCCCACAGTGATGAGTCTGGAGAGTTGGATCTGGTATTCCAACACATCTCTACATGACTACTGAGTGGAGATTCTGCAGCTGCAAATCCAGCTTACAATAAAAACGCAGGAGCGTTACATCTGCAAACTCTGATGTAAGGGGGGCTCTGGTGACTAGAAAACTACTTACATACACCAGAGTCTGCAGAGTTCCCCCTTGCACTGTAAGGCAAACCCTGCTGACTCTGATGTACTAAAAATGGGAAATGTAAGCGGGGATTCTAATGTAAAGGCAGGAAATGATCCCGCTGTGGGACCATAATAAAGGGCCCCAGGGTTGGGGCAGGGGGGCTCTTCATGCTTTTTGCCCTGTAGCCCTGAATGCTCTAGTTACACTTCTGCATACATGCACAGATTTTTCTGAATTGAAAGTAGAATTTTTTTGCATCTCAGTGCTCTATGGACATTTATGTGTCTATATGCAAACACTGTACAGACCATTTCATAATTTTTTTACCTTCTGCCAGCAAGATCCTGTAGATGATCATTACATTACAGCTGTGTGCATGTACCCTAAAAAAAATCTCTCTTTTAAACTGACTTGGAGAACACAAACTACTTGTTGAATGGCTCAAATTTGTTGTCCTTTAATTAAACTTTGAAATACAGACACTTAATTTTTGACTTCCCATGTTGTCTTCCTGGCTAATTCGGTAAATTACATTGAGGAGCAATGCCGTGCAGCAAGTAAATGCAATCCTTTAACTGTCAATGCTGTCTAATAAATAATTGGAAAGAGAGTTACATTTACTCTATATTACTTTTTATAATTTGAGTTAAAAAAGCTCACTTTAGCCAGATCATTCAAGCAATAGAAGGCTTGTGTTTGGGCAAGGGTGTAATAAGCTGAGAGGGGATTGTTCATGAACCAGTGAACTCAAGAGTTTGCAATTTCACAAGCTTGCATCCAGGGCCTATCAGGTGATGAGAATAGTGGTAACTTTAAAGTGATTTGCACCAAATGTATACTAGTCACTTCCACGTTATAATAAGATCCACAGGGATCCTTAGATGTACTGTAGATCACACAAAACCAAGTCCTCTCTAGCACAGATCTCAATGTAGCATTCCCAAAAGCCTATGCACAGTGTAATGAGGTACAAGGTATATATACACTCACTGGCAACTTTATTGGGTACACCTGTTCAGTTATTTGGTAACACAAATTTCTAATCAGCCAGGCACATGGCAGCAACTCAATGCATTTAGGCATGTAGACATGGTGAAGACAACTTCAGGATCAGAAGGAGGAAGAAAGAGGATTTAAGTGACTTTGAACCAGGCATGGTTGTTGGTGCCAGACGGGCTGGTCTGTGTATTTTTAAAAACTGCTGATCTACTGGGATGTTCACGCGCAACCATCTCTAGAGTTTACAGAGAATGGTCTGAAAAAGAGAAAATATACAGTGAGCGGCAGTTGTGTGGACCAAAAGGCCTTATTGATGTCAGAGGAGAATGGGCAGATTGGTTCAAGATGATAAAAAGGCAACAGTTCCGCAAATATCTACTTGTTACAACCAAGGTATGCAGAATAACATCTCTGAACACACAACACATCAAACCTTGAAGCAGATGGGCTACAGCAGCAGAAGACCAAACCGGGTTCCACTCGTGTCCGCTAAGAACAGAAAAACGAGGCTACAATTTGCACAGGCTCACCAAAATTGGACAATAGAAGATTGGAAAAATGTTGCCTGGTCTTATTGATGATTTCAGCCGGGACATTCAGATGGAAGGGTCAGAATTTGGCATAAATAAATAAACAACATGAAAACATGGATCCATCCTGCTTTGTATCAACAATTTAGGTTGGTGGTGTAATGGTGTGGGGGATATTTTCTTGGCACACTTTGGGCCCCTTCGTAATAATTAAGCATTGTGTAAACGCCACGGCCTACCCTGCCTATTGTTGCTGATCATGTCCATCCCTTTATGACTACATTGTACCCATCTTCTGATGGCTACTTTCAGCAGGACATTGCACCATGTGACAAAGCTCAAATCATCTCAAACTGGTTTCTTGAACATGGCAATGAGTTCACTGTACTCCAATGACCTCCACAGTCGCCAGATCTCAATCCAATAGAGAACCTTTGGGATGTGATGGAATGGCAGATTCACATCATGCCGACAAATCTGCAGCAACTGCGTGATGTTATGTCAATATGAACCAAAATCTCTGAGGAATGTTTCCAACACCTTGTTGAATCTATGCTGTGAAGAATTAAGGCAGTTCTAAAGGCAAAAGGGGTCCAACCAGGTACTACCGTGTTTCCCCCCTAAAAAAAAGACCTACCCCGAAAATATGACCTATCTCGGTTTTCTAGGGTGGCTATATTAAGCCGTACCCCAAAAATAAGCCCTAGTTAAAGTCCACTGCAACAAAAGTAAAAAGTGAGCAGATACCTTGTTTACCAGAACTGGGTAGATTTGCACCAAACACCTATGTTTCACCATGGGTATTGATTGTACGTTAATTTTTTATTTATTCTTTTAGCCCACAGAAATTGGTTTTTACTTTGAAAGGGTCAACTGGTTGTGTTTGTCCCCTAGCCAAAGGTTCCCAGTCCTCCCCTGCTGTTGGCGCACTAACATAGAGAAGAGTAATCAATGCTACATGGAGGCAAATGGCTAATTACTGTTGAGTTTTGCTGGCTTTCCACACTGAGATAAGTAAATTTACAGGATATTTTGTCCTGCCAATAGATCACTGTATTTTATGCTCTAGTGATCCCTTATGATCGCTGCATTTTACATATTTATAGTGGTTTATAATAGGAGTTTATATTACTGCTGCAGGTAAGCAATGCTTAGAAATTAAGGCAGCTGTTATAGGGAGTTGTATGGGCCCCTAAACATTATGAATGCAACACTGCACTGTAAAATATGAATCTTTTGCAGCTGCTCCTCCCCTCCTCTTTAGTCATTGTAAAGTCAAATCTATTAAATACTTTTATCCTCTGTTATAGGTCCATATTAATTACAGGATGTGTGGGGTTTTTTTTTTTTTTTTTGTAATGCTACATACCTTTTGTGCACAGAACTGCTGTGCAGTCACGTGTCCTCCCTCTGCCATCTTGCATAAATCAGAAGGGAATCTCAGCTCTCCCCCCCCCCCCCACACACTGTACTGTACTCCCTTAGATTGGGAAGGAGAGCAGAAGGAGGACATGTGACTGCACAGCAGCACTGTGCAAAGAAGGTATTATAATTAAAAAGAAAAGAAAAAAAACATACTTTTATCCTCAGGTCTATTTTAAAAGTAGTATTTAATAGCTGTAAATTTACAACCACTTTAACTCTAGATAGATCACTGATGAAGTATACTATTTTGGGTACAGGTCCACTTAAAGGTACATTAAGGTTAAAAACATAAAACAGTTGCAACTGATAAGCTAGCTCTTGTTTATTTATTCAAGATTGAGGTAGTGGGGCTTTGTAGTCTAATGATGCAAATTATTTTTTATTGTAGGCTCAGCTAGAAGGAATTATTGCGCCCAAGAAATAACGCAGGAGTAACATCTGTGAACATGATGTCTGCAGTCTGGATTCATTGAAAGTACTGATGCCAAGAAGCTAATATTTTTACCTCTAGGACATATTTGTAATTAGATTTGACTTTTTTTATATTGAAATCTCCCCAGTTGTAATGCAAAATGTTAAAGCATTGCTTATTCTATAATGAAACACCTCAATATTTTTAATATCCGAGTTCTTTGATGATAAAATTGTTCCAGCTTCTTTCCATACTTTATTGTCTTGTGGTTCTTAATAGGGACTCATGCTTGTCAATGTGCTGTCCAAAACCATTCTCAAAACATAGTTATTGGTTGCTCAAGACAGACTAGTAATGCATTTTTTTTTTTCCTGAAACCCCGACTACTTAGGGGTTAACATTTTTAAGACATTCAGGCATGTGCTGTGCAGATTTGTGCCGCTGAAGGTGACCTTCTGGGAATGTACTTTACTTCACCAATATGAGCAAACAAAATTCACTTCCTAACTCGTATACAAGCCCAGGCTTTGGTAAATAATGATGAACGAAAGTCATTTGCAAAGTAGCTACAAATTGTTTTCTTTGCATGCAGTCTTCACCAATCTCTAGAGCAGGGGTTTTCAACCTTTTTACCACGGAAACGTACCTATTCAATGCAATACTTGTGCATGGTATTTTTCTACACAGATGCTCAATTGTGGGTCGAACCTGAGAGCAGGGCACATTGCACGAGAGCAGGATATTACATGGGAGCAGGGCTGTTTCCTTCTCAACTGTAGTGAGAGGGAGGGGAAGAAGAAAAGAGAAAAAAAGGGGGGGGGGGAGTTGTAAAGGAGATTCCACAGCGGTGAATATTACAAAATTGAAAATCTTTAATGAAAAATATATAGAACCTCATGTAAAACAGGGATATAAACACCCAATCCCAGACACCATAATAAAAGACACATACAAACAGCTGAATACGGTAAAGTATTCCATGGGCCCCATTCACACCAGCACACATCCACTAGGACCTAATGAAGGGACTGAAGAAATTGGGGTCTATATTGTAAAAGGGAAATGATTCCTCAATGTAAAGATAGTCCCATGCTAAAATCCCTCACCATATGGCTGAAGCAATGAAGGTTGGAGGGGAAGGGGGGTGGAGAAAAAAAAATCCTTGAAGGGCCAGGGAGCTAGTCCCCAATGGGATGAAAGTGGGGAATCAGCTGGTGGGGCTCCTGGCTAGGCTTGTCTAATGTGAAATGTGGATTTTGAAGGTGTAGGCTCCACCTAAGTCAAGTCAGCTTGTTAATGGGTGGTCAAAAATTTGAGCCTAAATGATGGCATATGAGGATATTCAGTTGCAGGACAGTTCTGAATATGTCCCAGACCCAAAGTGATGACTCTCTGTGTAGCATATCATACCTGTGCTCAATGAGAGCATGACTCAGCAGAGTTCTCCGGCATGGCAGTCTAAATGAAACACTTGATAGTGTAGATCACCACTATGTGGTATTCGGCCAGATGACCGGCAATAAATGCAGAGTAATAAATGTGGCATTGGGGATATACCCAACACTTGCTCACCACCTAGTTAGTCTTCGGAACCGCCGGCTCATCTTCAGTGTCCACACACCCTCAGAAAGTTGAGGTATCAAGGCTTCAATGCAGCTCCCCGGCTCCTCTAGATTCCCTTCTCCTCTAGATTCCCTTCTCAGCCTTCAATGGATGACGCTGTGCACAGCCGGAAGGGACGTGATAATCCGGACGTCCGGTGGAATGCATGCTTGGAACACAGGGCTCCATGTTCAGCTGCTGAGGTCAGCGCGTTTTGCGTACGCTTCTTCAAGACGTTTTTCCACTCCTTCTTAATTCATTAGGAAGTAGTTGCCTGGTCCGGTATTTTTATTTCTATTTAATTTCCTTCTCATGTAGTATGACATCTATAATGGTAGTGAGAGAATTTCTGTATGGTAGGTTACTGGGCATTATTGACCCTGCTCTAGAAAATGTAAACTTATTTTTCACAATAGCCTAAATTGCATGATCGTCCACACAGACACCTCTTCACCAAATGTTAGTAAATATGGAATAGCGAAAGTAGGTCTTGAAAAATTCTTAGTGATCCAAATTAGGATTTTCTTGATTTGTACACTAGAGGACACGGGTGGAAGGCACGGTGGGGAAGGTAATATTGGGCGTATGCTATAGGCCCCCCCAACCAGAGGGAGGAGGGTGAGGCGGACCTCATGTTACAGATAGGATTGGCAGCAAGGATGGGAAATGTCATTATAATGGGGGACTTTAATTATCCGGATATAGACTGGGCAGAAGGAACCGCGCACTCAGCCAAGGCTCGGCAGTTCCTAAATGTTTTGCAGGACAATTTCATGGGTCAGATGGTGAATGCACCGACAAGAAACAATGCGGTACTTGACCTACTGATTACCAACAATACAGACCTGCTCACGGATATAGAAATACGGGAAAACTTAGGGAACAGTGACCATAGGTCAATTGGTTTCAGTATTAATTACAGTAATAGGAAACACAAGGGTAATATAAGGACACTGAATTTCAAAAGAGCCAATTTCCCTAAACTGCGCTCGCTGCTAGAAAATATCAAATGGGATAGAACCCTGGGATCAAAGAACACGGAGGAAAAATGGGAGTGCTTCAAGAGCATACTTAACAAGGGGGTGGGCCAGTGCATTCCACAGGGAAATAAATTTAAAAGAGCAAAACTAAACCCTGGGTGGCTAAACTCCAATATAAAAATGTATATTAGAGCTAAAGAAAAGGCCTTCAAAAAATACAAGACTGAGGGGTCATTGGCAGCATTTAAGCACTACAAAGAGTGTAATAAGAAATGTAAAGACGAAATCAGGGCGGCTAAAATAGAACACGAGAGACATATAGCGGAGGAGAGTAAAAAGAACCCCAAGAAGTTCTTTAAGTATATAAACAGTAGGAAAGCGAGGCCAGAGCACATTGGCCCCATAAAAGATGATAAAGGAAAAATGGCCACTGAGGACAGAGAAAAGGCGGAAGTGTTAAATAATTTCTTTTCTTCAGTCTTCACAAAGGAATCGGGGGGCTACACGAACCTTGCTTGTAAGGCCGAACTAAATAATACACCTCAGGAAGTGCCGCCATGGCTAACAGAGGATAGACTTAGAGCTAAACTAGAGAAACTTAACATAAATAAATCCCCGGGACCGGATGGCTTGCACCCGAGGGTTCTTAATGAGCTCAGCCAGGTGATTGCCAGACCATTATTCTTGATCTTTAAGGATAGTTTACAGACGGGTATGGTGCCAGCTGATTGGAAAAAAGCCAACGTGGTACCAATATTTAAAAAGGGGCCGAGATATATCCCGGGTAACTATAGGCCGGTCAGCCTAACATCAGTAGTCTGCAAAATTTTGGAGGGGATGTTAAGGGACCACATACAAGACTTTAGTAATGAAAACGGTATTATAAGTAGTAATCAGCATGGATTCATGAAAAATCGTTCGTGCCAAACCAATCTATTAACCTTCTACGATGAAGTGAGCTGCCACCTAGATAAAGGAAAGCCTGTGGATGTGGTGTATCTGGACTTTGCAAAGGCCTTTGACACCGTTCCCCACAAACGCTTACTGTACAAACTAAGGAAGGTAGGTATGGACCATAAGGTGAGTACCTGGAAAGAGAACTGGCTCCAGGGGAGAGTACAGAGGGTGGTGATTAATGGGGAGTACTCGGATTGGGCGGGTGTGGAAAGTGGGGTCCCCCAGGGTTCTGTCCTGGGACCAATCCTGTTTAATTTATTCATAAATGATCTGGAGGAGGGGATATCGAGTACAATCTCAGTATTTGCAGATGATACTAAATTAGGCATGCCAATATCTTCTATGCAGGATGTGGAAACCTTGCAAGCGGACCTGAACAAAATAACGGGGTGGGCAACTACATGGCAGATGAGATTTAATGTTGAAAAATGTAAAGTAATGCACTTGGGGGCCAGAAACCAGAACGCAAGCTACTCACTAGGGGGGGAACCTCTGGGTGAGTCTAGGATGGAAAAGGACTTGGGGGTACTGGTAGACAACAGGCTTGGCAGTGGCATGCAATGCCAAGCCGCCGCAAGCAAAGCCAACAGAATACTGGGTTGTATAAAAAAGGGGATTCACTCCAGAAATAAAGAGATTATTCTCCCGCTCTACAAGACTCTGGTCCGGCCACATCTGGAGTATGCTGTCCAGTTCTGGGCACCGGTCCTCAGGAAGGATGTGCTGGAACTGGAGAAAGTCCAGAGAAGGGCAACAAAAATAATTAGGGGAATGGAGGACATCAGCTATGAGGAAAGACTACAAGCACTGAACCTATTCTCTCTGGAGAAGAGATGATTGAGGGGGGGATATGATATCAATGTACAAATACTGCACTGGCGACCCGAGCATAAGGAACAAACTATTCAGAGAAAGGAGATACAATAAGACACGTGGCCACTCACTAAAACTTGAGGAAAGGCGGTTTAACCTTAAAGTGCGTAAGGGGTTCTTCACTGTAAGAGCGGTAAGGATGTGGAATTCTCTTCCACAAGCAGTTGTATCAGCAGGGAGCATTGATAGTTTCAAAAAACTATTAGATGGACACCTTAAAGACCACAACATACAGGGGTATACAATGTACGGTTAAAAGCAAACACACACACACACATCATAGGTTGAACTGGATGGACTGATGTCTTTTTTCAACCTCACTAACTATGTAACTATGTAAAGAGCGGTAGACAACTGGGTTACATACCTCTACCATCAGCTGAATGGACAATGGCAAAGAAAACTGCTTGGAACCCTATATAATCCCTCCGACAGTTATCAGTTTTCTTTTGCTAGTGTCCTTATGTGATGGACGTTTCCTCTCAGTAGTGTTCTTTTTATTAGTACTATCATCATCATCACCACATCTGGAGTCATTCTGGTTACTTGCTATCCAGTAACCCACTATATAGAAATCCTAAATCCTACCAAAATGTGATGCGCCAGAAATATAATAAAAAAGTGATGACTTTAAATACAATAAATCATATCCAGTTCATAAGGCACATAGCAATGTGTGTGCTTCCAATAAAGTGATATGAAGTGTGTCCCCGTATCCAATTGAAGAAAATCCAGTGATGAAAACAAGTTGTAAACACCAATTAGTGAATCCCTCCACCAGGTGAATTAGCATCTCACCTTCCTAAAGGACCCAAACGGGCCAGCAATCACATGTATCATGGATCAGACTTCCAGGAAAGAGCCACACTGTATTGCACCTCGAGGGATCCCGGGACATATAAAAAACAGATGAAGAAATCTAGTGCTCTCTGCTTACTAATAAGGGTGTGCTTTATTAGAGAAAGGCAGATCAACTCACATTTGTTGGGCACTCAGCCGTGCCTGCTGTATAAGCGATGTCAGCAATCTGTTACCAGAGAGAGACTCTGCGTCGGCCACGCACGCTCCGTCCCCCTATACGCGTTACGTCGAGCGTAATGCTCCTTTGACTTCCTCGGTAGGGGTGGCTAGTGCGTGCCAAGCCTCACTTTAAATACATCAACACTCAGGTGGATTGGCCAGCAGATCTCAGTCCCTCCCCCCGCTCATAGCTCACAACAGGACATCGGAACCTCCGAACCAGGCATGTTTACGGCGGTGTCACTGGCTCATATCGCTAATGGGGCAATTTTAATGTATGGGCATTGATCAAATTACTATTGCACATTGCGGAGATCGCGTGGTGGCGCAGATACCTCTCTGGTTTACATTAAAACAACTAAAACACGTATTCACAAAATCTCATACCATAATTAACAATATTAAAAATATTAAAAGTATATCAATAAGCTAAAACCTGGAATAATAAATGTTGGCAATTAAAATAAATGTTATAAAATATATATATATAAAATTTTTTTTTTTTTTTTTTTAAATATATATAAAAATGTTTGGTCTCAGATAAAAATATAATGCATGATGGGGTGTTATCTATTACTAATAAAACAATTTAGATCGAAATCCTTATTTAAACCTCTGGGTGCCAACACCTTGGCCTCGTAGACCCAAAAGGATTCCCTTCTACTAAGCTGGCGAATATAATTACCTCCTCGCCAGTGTGGTTGGACATGTTCAATTCCCCAGAATTTCAGGGAATGAGGTTTCTTATCATGAAACATTTTAAAGTGCTTGGATACGTTGTGTGAAACCTCCCCCTTCTTTATGTTAGAGATATGTTCCCCTATCCTCACGTTTAGGGCTCTGGAGGTGCGTCCTACGTACTGGAGTCCGCACCCACATTCCATCATGTAAACAACCCCAATTGTGGTACATGTTATTAGGTCTTTAATCTGGTATTCTTTACCTGTGCTATTACAAATAAAAGTTTTCTTCTTTTTGGTGTTTTTTTTAGTCTGCTGGCAAACACCACATCTGCCGCACGCATGGAATCCAGACAAGAACTGAAAAATTGTATTTTTCTTGGGTCTAGGGGGATCTATCACTCCCGGGGCCAGCCTGTCCTTCAAAATAGGAGCTCTCCTATATATGAAGCCAGGTCTCTCCGGGAGGTGGGGTCCCAAAATTCCATCTTGTTTAAGCACCCCCCAGTGCTTTCTTACAATGCGTTCAACCTGTTTATGCTGAACGTTGTAATCTAGCACTAGTTTAAAGTTGCTGTTGTTTCTATTATCATCCCTGGACGCAACAGCCTTGTTGGCTAAAAGTTCTGTTCTATTCAGATTGGATACTTGTTGTAAATCAGAAGACACTTTTTTCATATCGTACCCTTTAATTTTAAACCTGTCTACCAATATTTGGGACTGTGCTTTGAAATCTTCCTCCTTAGAACAGTTCCTCTTAATACGGATCAGCTGACCCCTCGGAATATTAAAAAGCCAATTCCTGTGGTGGCAGCTGTCCATAGACAAATACGAGTTACGGTCAGTAGGTTTAAAAAAATTCCTAGTGTGTAACTGGCCGTCTAGAACAAAAATCTCTAGATCGAGGAACTGTATCTTTTCTTTGCTCTCAGTCCATGATAAAACAATGTTCCTATTGTTAAAATTCATTCTACCTTTAAAATCATTAAAAGAATTCAAATCTCCCTCCCAAATCATGATCAGATCATCTATAAATCTCTTGTAAAAGATCAGTTCTGGGGGTCTGTTGGATAAAACCTCTTCTGCTTCCCATTGGGCCATGAATAAATTGGCTACACTGGGGGCAAATCTAGCCCCCATAGCCACGCCTTTGGTTTGTAAGAAAAAGTCCCCTGAGTACCAAAAATAATTATGTTTTAAACAAAAATCCAAACTTTCTAACAGGAATTCTATATGATCACCATCCAATCCCGACTCATCCAGGGCCCATGATGCGGCCCTCATTGCGGCATCATGCCCGATGATCGTGTACAGAGAGCCTACATTTGCAGTCGCCAGAATGCAGTTCTCTGAGATAGGAAGGGATTGTAGGTCCTGAATGATATGTTTGGTATCTTTTGTATATGCTGGTGTCCGGGTAACCAATGGCTGCAAGTAAAAATCAATGTATTGGCCCAATCTGGAGCTCAGGGAGTCAATACCGTTAATGATTGGTCTCCCCGGAGGTTTCTCCACAGACTTATGGATTTTGGGGAGAAAGTATATAATAGGGGTTCGACAGGCGGTAGGGTTTAAATAAAGTGCTTCTTTTTTATTCAAAATGGCGTCATCCAGCCCATTTTGAATTAGTACATCCAGTTCTTTTTTATATACATTGAGTGGGTTACCCCTCAAGCAACAATATGTATTCGGGTCTGAAAGTTGTCTTTCCATTTCATTATTATAATAATCTTTACTCATGACAACAATACCCCCCCCTTTATCCGCTGGTCTTATCACCAGCTGTTTATTAGCTTCCAGGCTAGTAATACCATTTTCAATCCATTGGGGGTCTTGAATTTTCCTAACTTTTAATTGCTCGATATCTTGTGACACCAGATTTTTAAAAACCTCCATATATTTGCTATCTTTATTTGGTGGATTGAACACAGATTTGTTTTTCAACATCGAGTAGTGTGTTCTCTCACTATTCATGGGGCGATGGTCTGGTTTAGATAGGAAATACTTCTTCTGATTTAAACCCCTCATGTATTTCTGTAAGCTAACATATGTGTCAAATTTATTTAGGTTTTTCACTGGGGCATATTTTAACCCTTTATCTAAGACTTTCGTCTCCTCCTTGGTCAAAGGTATGCCACTGATGTTGAATATGCCTGCTCCTATTGGGTTTTGCTCTTTTTGGAGGCGTCGACCTGCTCGTCGTCCTCTTTTCCTTTTCTTTTTTCCCCAGATTGTTTTCCAATTGGACCCTTGTACCCCCACAGGGCACCGCGTTTCTCTAAAAAAACATCCGGGGGATTGTTGTTTGCGGCTGGCGGGTAGAGTGGGGTGAACCTATTCATGGTGGGGATATTATATGACGTAGACGGGCGAGGGGAGTCATATATTGACTCGTCCCTCATGTCTTGTCGTTGATCCAGGGTGCCCCTTGGTTCCTGGGGGTACCAATTCCCTTGTTCTGCCTGATAGGGACCATTCCTGTTCCCTTGTGTTGGGAAATATGGGCCATTACTATTCCTTGGTGCCTATATATATATATATATATATTTTATAACATTTATTTTAATTGCCAACATTTATTATTCCAGGTTTTAGCTTATTGATGTACTTTTAATATTTTTAATATTGTTAATTATGGTATGAGATTTTGTGAATACGTGTTTTAGTTGTTTTAATGTAAACCAGAGAGGTATCTGCGCCACCACGCGATCTCCGCAATGTGCAATAGTAATTTGATCAATGCCCATACATTAAAATTGCCCCATTAGCGATATGAGCCAGTGACACCGCCGTAAACATGCCTGGTTCGGAGGTTCCGATGTCCTGTTGTGAGCTATGAGCGGGGGGAGGGACTGAGATCTGCTGGCCAATCCACCTGAGTGTTGATGTATTTAAAGTGAGGCTTGGCACGCACTAGCCACCCCTACCGAGGAAGTCAAAGGAGCATTACGCTCGATGTAACGCGTATAGGGGGACGGAGCGTGCGTGGCCGACGCAGAGTCTCTCTCTGGTAACAGATTGCTGACATCGCTTATACAGCAGGCACGGCTGAGTGCCCAACAAATGTGAGTTGATCTGCCTTTCTCTAATAAAGCACACCCTTATTAGTAAGCAGAGAGCACTAGATTTCTTCATCTGTTTTTTATATGTCCCGGGATCCCTCGAGGTGCAATACAGTGTGGCTCTTTCCTGGAAGTCTGATCCATGATACATGTGATTGCTGGCCCGTTTGGGTCCTTTAGGAAGGTGAGAGGCTAATTCACCTGGTGGAGGGATTCACTAATTGGTGTTTACAACTTGTTTTCATCACTGGATTTTCTTCAATTGGATACGGGGACACTCTTCATATCACTTTATTGGAAGCACACACATTGCTATGTGCCTTATGAACTGGATATGATTTATTGTATTTAAAGTCGTCACTTTTTTATTATATTTCTGGCGCATCACATTTTGGTAGGATTTATAGTTTATTGTGATTTGTGAAACACGATTGGTGTATGCTGCCGGATACCACTTATATACTTTCACACACCTGATTTATGCACAGTGAATTGAGGTTGAGTTATTTTATCACATATATTGGGTTTGCGCTGATAGTTTTTTTGTATTTCATATATAGAAATCCTAACACTACCATTATTGGCATCCTGCTCTCTATCTACCCTCTTAACCCCTGTGCTGAGAGTTAAGGGTGTGCATATATAATGGGCACAGAGCCCTGCTTTTCTATTATATACTCTTTGCAAACGTATTACTCACTACAAAGATGCATTGACCTGCATCAGAGCCGCCACAATTTCAGGTTGAGCATTATAGTTTGTGATAAAGGCAGTCCATTCCTTGTTTTTGTACTTCCCGCCTCCTGGCCACTCTGTCTGCTAGGTCTGCCTCCCCGGCCGGGTGAGTTACTGTTCTCACCGTGCTGCCAGCAACCTGCATGTTCTTCACGTATTTATCCCTGTCAATCCCATCATTACCTTGCTCCTGTACACATCGCTTTTTATACACCCTTCTTTGCCACATCCAGTGGCGGTACCCCCGGGGACCTCTGGCAGAACCCCCATTGAGAAACCCTGCTTTAGAAAATGTAAACTTATTTTTCACAATAGCCTAAATTGCATGATCATCCACACAGACACCTCTTCACAGAATATTATTGAAAATATGTAATAGTGAAAGTAGGTCTTGAAAAATTCTTAGCATTACAAATAAGATTTTCTTGATTTGTACACTATAGGACACAGGTGGAGTGGTAGACAACTGGGTTACATATCTCTACCTTCAATTGAATGGACACTGGCAAAGAAAACTGCTGGGAACCCTGTATAATCCCTCCTACTATCAATTATCAGTTTGTTTGCTAGTGTGATGGATGTTTCCACTCTACTGAGGTGATTAGTTTTCTCTAATTCCTGCTCTTTACCAGTCCTTCTGGCTACTTATTCAGTTTCTGGATAGGTACCCTAGGCCCCTTGTGGTGGACTGTAATTTTCAGTTGGTGGCTATGCCATTTGACCTCTCCACTGCTCCTCAAGTCTTTACAAAAATATCTGCCTCTGTTCGGGCTCCTCTTTTCTTCTGCATTATGGGCTACCTGGACAATATGGGTCTTTCTTCCCTCAGGAAAAGATCAGGTCCCTCTGCTCCCAAGCACAGATACTCTTATCCAGGCATCACCACATGCTTTTGCATTGGAGTACAGGGACTAATGGTAGCCTTGGCCATGGCCTACATCAACCATCAAGGACCCAACAGAGCAGCCAAAAAGAAAGGGGACCTGATTCTGATTGACAGGGTGTCTCATGCCGTTGACTGTAGTACACATTCCAGGCTTTGAAAATTTGCAGCTCGACTTCTGCAGCCATCGATGTCTGGATCACGGGGAGTGGTCACTTCACCTAGAGGTGTTTCAGATCATTGGTCACAGGTGAAGGACCTCAGATCACAGGGAGTGGTCACTTCACCCAGTGGGGTTTCAGAACATTTGTCACAGGTGGAGGACCTCAGATGTGAACCTTTTGGCATCCCAGTTCAACAACAGATTCGATGTTTGTCATCCGATCCAACATACCCAAGCTTTTGCAGAAGGGCTGCTGACTCTGTGGAATCAATTTTGCCTGATCTATACCCTTTACTCTTCACTTCCTCCAATATCCTTCCATGAGTACTCTATAGCCCAGTGGCAAATTAAAATTGGTTATCCTTACACTTCCCCATGCTAGGAAGTAGACTTCTCATAAAATCTACCATTCACACCTGGAAGGCTTACTTTGTGTGGTGCATGCAGAGAAAGTTTTCCTAGACGATAATCCATGGATGGGACATATCCGGACATTTCTCCAATCAGGTCTAGATCAATATTGGACTTGGAATACTCTAAAGCAGGGGTCTCCAAACTATGGCCCTCCAGTTGTTCAAGAACTACAATTCCCATCATGCTTAGTCATGTCTGTGAGAGTCAAGAGTTTTACAATGCCTCATGGGATGTGTAGTTCCCCAACAGCTGGAGGGCCATAGTTCGGAGATCCCTGCCCTAAAGGGACACATTTTGGCCTTGGCTATGCTCTTCCAGCATTCTTTGCCCTCTCACTTCCTGGCGATTCTCTAACAACACCATGAGACTTCAAAGTGCTGCGGTTGGCTCTTCAGAAGCCTCCTTCGGGCCTTTTTCCAGCTCCTATGCAGCCAAGAGAGGTCTCTCTTCATTGTTTGGATGCTGTTTGTTGTACATATTTACCTTTCAGCTACAGCCTAGGCTTACCAATTCTCTCTCTCCTTTCCTTCAAAAGGCCCACGCAGGAGACATTCTGCTTCTTGTTTCACCATTGCTAGATGGACTTGACAGGTCATTTAGACCTATACCCTACAGCAGTGGTTCTCAATTCCGGTCCTCGGGACCCACCAACAGGCCAGGTTTGCAAGATAACTAAATTACATCACAGGTGATCTCATTTGCTGCTCAGTGATTGCAGTATTCTAGTCTGCATCCCCCAAGGTAATACTTAAAATCTGGCCTGTTAGTGGGTCCCGAGGACCGGAATTGAGAACCACTGCCCTACAGGATAATGTTCATCCCTTTCCTGTTAAGGCCCACACCAATAGGTCTGTGGGTGTTTCGTTGGGTCTTTCTGCATCAAGCACTGGTTTTCCAGATTTGTAAGGCTGCCAACTGGTCTTCTATTCACACGTGTACAAAGTTTTAGCAGGTGGATATTCATGCCTCTGTTGACGCTGGCTTTGGCTATAAAGTGCTGCAAACCGCTATTTAGTCAGGGTCCTAAACTTTTTTTTTTTTTGTGGGACCTTTGGCTTTTGTTTGCTCTTATGCTCCTTTTGTGTATTGCTTTTGGAAGTCCCCAGTCATCTATGACTATGCATGTGCTGTACAATAAAGAAAAAAGTAGAATTTTTGTAAGAACTTACCGTAAAATTATTTTCTCTGAGTCGTCTGACAGTCGCCGCCCATCCATATTAGCCTTCACTATTGGGTAATGGCACCTTCTGCAGGCGTAAGCTAGGCAGATAGAAATGTTAACACAAAACTTTTTAATACTTAGAGAAACCTCTAGGGGGCTGTCCCCAGCCATTATCCTTGATCCAGTTACAACTGGTCCTCAGCTTGTAGCAAGCAGTTCCGGAAGGCAATAACCCCCAGATCCAAAAAACAGAGGGGCGGGGGCAGCGACTGTCAGAGGACTCAAAGAAAAGAATTTTACAGTTTTTAAGTTCTTACAAAAATTCTATTTTCTCTTACGTTCTCTGACAGTCGTCACCCATCCATTTAGCCTTCACTATTGGGATGTCCCAAAGCAGTGCAGGTGTAATGGGTGGGAAGACGCAACCAACTGAAACAGTAACGAAAAAAACACCCCAAGGAAGAGACAGAAAAAAAAATGTCTCTGCAAACAATAGCCACATTTAAAACTTTGCGGCCAAAGGAAGCATTCGAGGATGCCAATACATCAATTCTGTAGAAGTTTGTGAGAGAGTGCACAGACGACCAGGTCGCGGCTTTGCACACCTGAGCCACAGAAGCCGATGGCGAAAAACCCAAGAGGCGCCGACGTCTCTAGTAGAATGGGCCTTTACAGGGAAAGGAAGAACCTGACCCTAGACGGAACAGGCCTGAACAAGCGCCTGTCTGATCCACTGAGAAATGGTTGCCACGGACACAGCTGAGCCCTTTCGAGGACCCTCAGGAAGCACAAAGCGAAGGCAACACAATAACCTTCTTGAGGTGGACTGATTGGGTTGCAGAACCACTTTATCTGTATGAGGCATTAGATAAGGAGAACGGCAAGACAAAGCCACCACTTCTGACACTCTGCGAGCAGACGTGATAGCCACCTGAAAAGCAACTTTCTGGGACAACACAGGCAGAGGAATATCTCTAATGTTCTCAAAACGGAGGTCATTGCAACACAGACAACACCAAATGCAGGTCCCAGGGAGGCAAGGGAGCCAGATACCGCACACCCCTTGAATGAAAGTGTGAATCAAAGAATTTGACGCCAAGGGACGTTGTAAAAAGACGGCCAAGGCCGACAACTGACCCTTGATCGTGGTCAGCGCCAAATGCTGTTCCACCCCTTCCCGCAGGAAGGCCAAAACCTTTGCCACCGAGAAGGAGCAAGGATGGAAACCAGGCAATATACACTTTCCAGGTGCAATGATAAATCCTTCTAGAAGTAGCTTTACGAGCCTTCAATAAGGTGGGGGATGACGGCAGTGGGAAGACCCCTATTGCTCAAGACCTGGCTTTCAACCGCCACGCCGTTAAAGCCAGAGACTGCAAAGCAGGATGGAAGATCGGCCCATGAGACAGAAGATCTACTCTCAGCGGAAGCCGACAGGGAGGCTCAACGACCAACTGAACGATACTAGGACCAACGTGGCCAGTCTGAGGCCACCAGAATGACTGGTATCTGTTCCGACACCAACCTGCGGAGGAACCTGGACAACAGTTGACTCGGAGGGAAGGCATACATCAGCCGATACCAAGACACCCCTAACGCATCTGTAGCGTCTGCCAGAGGATCACAAGGTCCGGCCACAAACTGTCCCACCTTATTGTCGAGACAGGACACGAACAGAGCCACGTCCAGAGTCCCCCACCGGGCACACAGGAGGCGTAACACCTCCGGATGCCGGGACCATTCTCCCTGGTCCAAGGCCTGGCGACTCAGATAGTCCACCTGACAGTTATCCACACCAGGAATGTGAACAGCCGAAGGTGCCAGAACGTGCAATTCGGCCCAGGACAGGATCACTTCCTTGGTGATTGATATAAGCCACAGCCATGGCGTTGTCCGTCTCTACTCTAACCGGACACCCCTGAAGCTGAGATGACCAACGGAACAGAAAAAGCTTGATTGCGCGGAACTCCAAGACATTTATCGGCAAGGAGGCTTCCACCACCAACCAAGACCCCTGGAAACAAAGCATGCCCAGGACTCCTCCCCAGCCCGACAGGCTGGCATCCGTGGTGAGCACCGCCCACAGCAGAGGCCGGAAGAACTGGCTCTGTGTCAGGGTCAGCGACTGGAGCCACCACAAAAGATCCGACCACACTCTGTGGCTCAGAGAAATTCTCTTGTCCAACGACCGAGGCATTCTGTCCCACCTGGCCAGGATCCCCACTGGCAGGGTCCTTGTGTGAAATGGAGCAAATGGGACGGCTTCGAAAGCTGAAACCATCAGACCCCAGAGACCGCATATAGGTCTGCAAGGAGGAGAGATCGTGTCCCTAATCCCGTCCCGCAGGGTCGAGAGTGTGTTCCCCCCCCCCCCCCCCCCCCTGGAGGAAAAAAAAAAAAAACTTGCGCCTGAGCCGAGTCCAGGACCATCTCCAGGTACTGAAGACGAACTGAAGGAGTCCGTGCCGACTACTGAAAATTGATGGTCTACCCGAACTCCTGGAGTGTCTGAAACTGGCACAGCCAGAAAACTCGACAAAGTGGTACACAAGCTCAACAGGAGGTCGGCCAGACAACCGAAGACCACAATCCCCAATAAACACAGTAAGGCCCGCACCGGAGCCAAAATCTTGGTGAAAACCCTGGTAGCCAAAGCAAAACCAGAGGGTAATGCCACAAAACTGGTAAAGCTCCCCTGCCACCATGAAGCAGAGACATTTTTGAGGACCCTCGTAGATAGGGATGTGTAGACACGCATCCAGCAAGGCGATGGGAGGCCAGGAAGTCCCCTGGACCCAATGACGCCACGACCGGCTTTGAGGGATTCCATCCAGAACCTCTGCACCCGCACAAAGTGGTTCAGAGACTATGAGTCCCAAAGCGGACGCACTGTGCCCCCTGTTCTGGGCACCATGAACAGTTTGGAAGAAAAATACTGCGAACTCGAGCAGAACACGCCCCGCCCCCATGAGACCCCTGAGACGAGCAGGAGGCAGCTGGAGGGCCGACAGGAAGAACCTGTCTGCGGGGCGAGATCAAAACCCAAACTTGTACCCTGAAACGTAGCAGCTCGTGAACCCCCCTGTCCTGAATGCTGGACAACCAGGGTTCCTGAAAGCAACCAGACGTCCCCCCCACCCCTAAGACGGGTGAGGGCGTCCCTGCAGGAAGAGGTGGACTGGGCCGCCGAGCCATACTGACCGGCCTTAGGCTCACCTGACCACAGCTTCTTGTGACCACCGGTCATTAAGGTGGAAGGCAGACACCACCTTAGGAAGAAAAAATTGGTTGGGCTGTAAAACAACCTCATCCCTATGAATGACCAGATAAGGCGAACTGCAAGACAGAGCAGCCAACTCGGACACCCTGCGAGCAGAGGTGACAGCCACCAGAAAAGCAACTTTCTGAGACAACAAAGGCAGAGAGATTTTTCTGATATTTTCAAAGGGAGGTCGTTGCAGAACGGACAAAACCATATTCAGATCCCACGGTGGCAAAGGGGATCTCCTCAGAGGAGCCAGATGACACCCCCTGAATAAAGGTGCGAATCAGAGAATTTGTCGCTAAGGGACGTTGAAAGTAAATGGCCAAGGCCGACACCTGACCTTTAATCGTGCCCAAGGCCAAATGCTGCTCCACAACTTTCTGCAAGAAAGCAAAGACCCGCGCCACCGAAAAGGAGCGAGGATCCAACCCTTGCGACCCACACCAGGCAATGTATGCCTTCCAGGTACGATGGTAAATCTTCCTGGAGGTAGCCTTCCAAGCTCTCAACAAGGCAGGAATCAGAGCATCAGAGAGACCTCTGTCTCTCAACACCTGGCCTTCAACAGCCATGCCATTAAAGTCAGAGACCTTAAAGCAGGATGGAAAATCAGCCCTTGAGACAGCAAATCTTCCCTCAGAGGCAGCCACCAGGGAGGCTCAGCAACTATCTTCACAAGGTCCGCGTACCAAGACCGGCGAGGCCAGTCTGGGGCCACCAGAATCACCTGCACCTTTTCCAACACCAATCTTCGGAGGAACTTGGACAGCATTTAAAATGGGGGGGGGGGGTGTTAATCAGCCGATACCGGTGCCAAGGCCACGTCTGTGGCATCTGCCAGAGGATCGAGTCCTGGCCACTAACCTTTCCACCTTTCTGTTGAGACGAGATGCGAACAGAGTCACGTCCGGTGTCCCCCACTGGGCACACAGGAGACGAAACACCTCCGGATGCAGGGACCATTCCCCCTGATCCAAGGACTGACGACTGAGATAGTCCACCTGCCAGTGCTCCACTCCAGGAATGTGATCAGTGGAGAGAGCTGGAACGTGCGCCTCGGCTCAAGTCAGAATCTCGGCCACTTCCTTGGCCGCTCAGCCACTCCTGGTGCCCCCTTGGTGATTGATGCAAGCTATAGCTGTAGCATTGTCGGTTTGAACCCAAACCAGGTGACCGTGCAACCAAGACGCACAATGGAGCAGACAGAGTTTGATCGCCTTGGGCTCCAGGACATTTCCAGCAAGGAAGATTCCTCCTGTGACCACGTCCCTTGGGCACAAAGAGTAGCCCGTCAGGCTGGCATCTGTGGTGATCACCGTCCACAACAGAGGCAGAAAAGACTTGCCCTGGCTCAGAGCAGGCGACAGAAGCCACCACGAAAGCTCAGACCTCATGAGATGGCTCAAACAAACCATTCTTTCCAAGGACTGAGGGTCCTTGTTCCATTTGGCAGGAATCTCTGCTTGCAGAGTCCTTGTGTGAAACTGGGCAAAGGGGATCGCCTCCAAGGCCGACACTATCAGCCCCAGGAACCTCATGCAGGTCTGCAGGGAGGAAAGATTGCTGTCCCTGAGGGCCCTGATCTCACCCTGCAAGGTCTGAAGTTTTTCCTCTGGCAGAAAAACCTTCGCTTGAGCGGAGTACAAGACCATGCCCAGATAATTCAGACGTACCGACGGGGGAAGTGCCAACTTCTGGACGTTAATGGTCCACCCGAACTCCCTTAGCGTCTGAACCGTGACCGCCAGATCGCCCGACAGAGTGGCACATGAAGTTGCCTGTAGCAGGAGATCGTCCAGATAACTGAGGACTGCAATCCCCTTCTTGCGCAGCAGAGCCAGCACTGGAGCCAAAAAAACCTTGGTGAAGACCCTGGGAGCCGAAGCTAGACCAAAGGGTAATGCCACAAATTGAAAATGCTCCTCTGCTACTGCAAAGCGGAGAAACCGCTGGTGACCTTCGTAGATAGGGATGTGCAGGTACATATCCTTTAAATCGATGGAGGCCAGAAAATCCCCTTGATTTAAAGACGCCACAACCGACCGGGTGGATTCCATCCAAAACTTCTGCACCGTACAAAGTGGATCAGAGATTTGAGGTCCACACCTTGAACAGGTTTGAGTAGAAGCCTCGAAACCTGTCCCGCTGAGGAACCGGGACAATAACGCCCTATGCGAGAAGATCTTGCACAGCCCCCTTGAGATCCTTTAAACAATCCGGGTACAGACAGAGATTTGATGGAAAGAACCTGTCTGCTGGACGAGATCAAAATTCGATCTTGTACCCTGTACGAATCAGTTCGTGAACCCATTTGTCTTGAATCAGAGACGTTCAGGGTTCCTGAAAGTAACGCAGACGTCACCCCACCACTGAGGGCATCCCTTCATGCAGAGGAAGACTTGGCCGCAGCACCGGACTGACCAGCCTTGGGCTTATCTGACCCAAGCCTTCTTAATTCCGCCGGAGGCTTTGAACGGTTTACCCTTTGCCTGTGCCCGAGGCACGAAAAAGCCCCGTGAGCCTTGAAGGGACCCCGCTTACCGCGGGGTGCCTTACCCTTCACGGACTGGTGTAGAAGAGTACTCTTACCCTCCGTGAGAGCCTTGATGAGCTTATCCAAGGAGTCACCAAAAAGCCGTTCCCCCAAAAAGGGGAGATCAGACACGGTCTTCTTAGAAGCTTGGTCCGCCGACCAGCTCTTCAGCCATACCATGAGGCGAAAGGCAATCCCCACCGCCGATACTCTTGCGACCAGAGGAGCCTCATCCAGAGCCACATCACACAGATACACAATGGCCTGGGCCATTTGATCTGTGAGCTCCATGAGGCGGGGGAACCGACTCCGCCAGCAGGTTGCTCTTAAGCACCTTAATCCATTCCGTGACCGTCTGACAAACCAGCACTGATGCGAACACAGGCTTGAGGAGCGAGCCTGCCACCAAGTGCATGTGGCGGGAAAGAGATTCCACGGGAACCACCGTGGATTTATTCAACCGGGAAACAGTGTGGTCCCCCTTAGGTGACACTGTCCAGCGATTGGAAACGGAGTCTGCAAAAGGGTAACGGTGCTGAAAACGCTTGGGCACCACCAGCATGTGCTTAATGCGTCGCCATTTGCGGGAGCCGAAGACAACACGACTTCCTGACTGTGTGGGCTCATCATCAATATGCAAAGTCGCCCTGACTGAGCGAACTAGTGCTTCCACCAAAGCGCGTTCCCGCGCTGCAGCTGAGGAGGACTCCTCCTCCTCGCTGTCCGAGTGTGAGGACAGGGATCCCTCAGGGGGAGCCCTGTCCGTGGCAACCATATCAGGCTCGGAATCAGAAGACAGAGGGCATCTGCCGCTTTTGAATAGGAACTTGTGACATGACAAGATCAACTTTGGACGCCAGAGTTTCAATGGCTGCAGACAAGAGATGCTAGACATGGTGATCCGGATGTCCGGGACGCACACACAAGATCAGTGGGGAAATGATCACTCTGGGACTCCATGTTGGCAATTAGACAAAAAAAAAAAAAAAAAAAAAAAAAAAAAAAAAGGTACACCGCCCCTTTAAATCTACTATAGCGGTTCGCAACGCTAAACCGCGCTACCGCTGGAGTCCCTTGTAGAAAAACTGATAAGAGTTAAATGTGTCTGAAGAATGCCCAAAAGGACTAAAGACCCCCTTACATTGCCAGAACTGGATCAACAACCGCTCACCACACGGTCTGCAGCAAGTGAAAACTCCTGGGAGGAAGTGACCAAATATCACTAGAGGCCGAATCCCCCTGAGCCACAATAACATGGTGCCATAGGAAAAGCACAGGGAAAATGGCTGACGCCCATACAGTGCGGCCTGCCCACATCCAAGATGGCGCCCAAAAATGGCTGCTGCCCTTACATTGATGCAGCCTGGCTACCCACACCCAAAATGGCGGCTGAACACGGCACCAGCGATCAGGAGCCCAGGGAACACGGCCACCGCGGGAATCCACCCCAGGGCAAGGTAGAAGCCATACACATCCCCAGGCATTACAGACGCCGCTATAGCGCCCCCATTAGGCGCAGGGAGGGCAGGACCTGTCCTGACCGGCCAGAGGGATCTTACTGAGACCGCAGCTCACATCCCCAGAGTGGGCCCAGATCTCCCCCACTGATGACTGACACGGGGGGGGGGGCAAAAGCACTCACCATACCATGGACCGTGGGCTCCGCTCCGAGGCAGCTCGCCTCCCACCCTGAAAGGGGGTGCTGCCAGCCAAAAAGGGTACACTGCAACTCACGGCATTCTAGGGTGATGCATCCCAGCGAAAACTTCTGTTCATAGACTCGTCCCCTCCGTTGGGACACCGTTGTGGCGAGGCCTGGGCGGACCACAACCTGCTCACGCTCGTTGGCCAGGCTGGGAGACCATAAGGATCTAGATTATCCAGTGCGAAACCCCAGCCCGGCTGTTGCTTGTAGTTCACCAGGAGGATCCCCCTGACACTAGCTAGAGATAGTGAGTTAAGAAAATAAAACAAACATTTCTCAAAGAAAAAAAAAAAAAAAAAACTGAGGCCGGAGTCCCAGCAAGGAAACCTAGGTCCTACTCCTAACACTAGGCAGCAAGAAACTGATTAGTAAGCACAATGTGTCTGGGGTAATGTCTGAGGGGACAGCCCCTAAGGGTGTGTCTAGTGAAAAAGTTTTTCTAATATTTTCACTGCCTAGTCTTACTCCTGTAGAGGGCACATTACCCATTTGTGAGGAAACTGTGAAGTGGCTGCATCTGTCAGAGGACGTAAGAGAAACCAGAGTTAGACTTACCACTAACTCGGTTTCTAGGAGTCGTCCAGGACAGCATAGGAGATACGGCCTCCACCTCCGGAGCGAAGAAACACAAAGCATCAGGTGAATAAAAGGGCAGTCACTATCCAACTTCCCCAGTCTTCTTACTGGATAACTCCCCCGGAAAAGGGTTTCTGAAACAGGAAAAAAACTTGTTCAAGGATACAAACAGCATGTAGGGAGGGAAACCTTGCTGTCCTGGACGACTCCTATAAACCAAGTTACTGGTTAAGTCTAACTTTCGTTAGAGAGTGAGGATAAACGAGCACTTACCAGATTTTTTTTTGGGGGGGGGGGGGGGAACGACTACCGGCTGGAGGACCTTTCTCCCAAACGCTTGCTCTTGCGCTGAGAAAAGGTCCAGTCTAGAATGTTTAATGAAGGTCAAGTAGCTAGACCATGTCGCTGCTCGGCAGATTTGTTCTGGTGTCGCCCCAGTTCGCTTCGCCCAAGAAGCAGATAATGCCCATGTAGAGTGAGCCAACAGGGGAAAAGGGCATTCCTTTTTTTTAGGGCTTTTGTAGGCCTCTACAATTGCTTGTTTAATCCATCGAGCAATTGTGTTCTTTGAGGCCTGATGTCCCAATTTTTTTACCAGAATGTAGAACAAAAAGAGCATTTGTTTTTCTAATGCTTTCGGATAATTGTAAATAGCGCAAGACACAAGCCTTCACATCCAGAAGGTGGAATTCTACTGCTTTAGGATTAGTTGAAGACGTACAGAAAGAATGTAAAACAATCTCTTGGCTCTGTGGAACCTAGAGGCCACTTTAGGTAAAAACCCTGTATCCGTACGCATTACCAGTCTGTCCTCAAAAATTTGCAGAAATGGTTCCTTTATTGAAAGCGCCTGCAGCTCGCTAATGCATCTGGCTGTAGAAATTGCAACCAGGAATACTGTCTTGAGAGTAACCCACTTTAAGGACATAGATTTCTCCTACAAAAAAGTTTTATCCATCCTTGTAACACTTTTGCCAAATCCCATTTAGGTAAAATTTTAAACGGAACTGGTCTAATTCTTGGCAAGCCTTTAAAGAATCTGCACACTAGGGGTTCTAATGCCAGGGATTGTTCATGAAATATCGACAAGGCCGCCACTTGGACTTTCAATGTACTAATGGCCAGCCCTTTGCTCCTTCTTGCAAAAAATCCAGGATGGCTGGGACACCCTCTACCTGCTGTTTGGTGTCCAACCAAGAACAAAAAACACTTTCCAATATTTTAAATAAATTGCTTGGGTAACTTTTTTCCTACTAGATAGGATTGTGAGTACCACCCCAGTTGAAAGTCCTTTTGCTTTTAAAGGACTTTCCTCAGATACCAAGACGACAACTTCAGCCTCTGAACTTTTGGCAACTGGACTGGCCTGAGCCAGCAGATACTCCCTCTCGGGTAACATATGACCGCAGATGCAAAAGGGTTGAAAACCAAGGCCTTTTTGGCCAATATGGGACCAACAGGATCAAATTGGTGTTCTCCTAAGCAAACTTCCTTAGGACCAGGGGAATAAGTTTGAACGGGGGAAAGGCATAGCACAGGTGAAACGTCAATTTCTGTACCAGGGCATCTATGCCTTGGCCTCTCCGTCCTTCTCCAGTAAAAAGTATATTGGAACTTTGTTGTTCACCTTGCTAGCGAATAAATCCACATCTGGGAGGCCCACCTCTGAGTCACTAGCAGGAAAGCGTCCTTTTTCAGAGACCATTCTGATGTGTGCACCCGATGGCGACTTACACTCCCCTGAGGTGGACTGCAGAAATCGAGTTTAGGTTTGCTTCCGCCCAAACAAAAATGGTTCTGGCCAGCCGCATTAAGGAAGGGCACCGTATCCCCTCCTTGTTTATTGACATATGCCACTGCCACCACGCTGTCCAAGAGGATTTGCACATGGTGACCCCCCCCCCCCCCCAGATCTTTTGCAAATGTCCTCAGGGCTTCCCATATCACCCGTAACGCTCTCCAATTGGCCGAGCTTAGGGATTCTGTCCTCGACCAGGCCCCCTGGGCCACTTTCATTCCCCAATTGGCTCCCCATCCCCAGGTACTGGCGTCCGTAGTTATACAGACGGTCACCAGGAAGGACCACTGAAGACCTTTTAAAAAGGTTCTCTTCGTTTCTCCACTACCAAATCGTCCGCTTGGTCTTCTGGGAAAGGCGAAAGGTTTCGTCCAATGACTGTTGACTCCCATCCTAAACATTTAAGATGTTGGTTTGGAGACACCTGAAGTGGGCCCTTTCCCAAGGAACCGCCCGGATTGTTGCCACTAAAAGCCCCAGGCCCGACATGGCTGTACTGAGGGACAAAACTTGATTGTTTTGAAAGGCCACCACAGTAGCTTTTACCTTTTTCACTCTTTCTGCCCTGAGAAAAACTTTTTGCACCACAGGGTCTATTTTTTACCCCAGATAGCACAAGTTTTGTGTTGGAATCAGGTTTGACTTCTCTTGATTTATTAACCAGCCAAGATCCTCTAGAAACAGAATGGCCCGCAAGTCCTTCTGTAATTGGGCCAATGAGTGAGCGAAAAATAAAAAGTTGTCCAAATATGGGATGACTGAAATCCCTTTCAGTCTTGGGGGGCCAGCGCCTCCATGAGGACTTCGTAAATATTCTGGGTGAAGAGGATAGGCCAAATGATAGGGCCCTGAACTAAAGCTGGCATACCTCCCTCACCACCACTTGATTGCTACTCTCAAAAATTTTTGCAATTCCTCGTGAATTGGAATGTGCAAATAAGCATCCCTTAAACCGAGGGAAGCCCCATAACAATCTGGGGGGAGAATCGCTTTTACTGTAAGAATGGTTTCTATCCGGAACCTCCTGTAGGTTACCCACTTGTTTAAAGACTTTAGGTTCAAAATAAGACGAAACTTGCCCGATGGTTTCTGCACCATGAAAACATGTGAATAGAAACCTTGATTTGTCTCTTGTTGAGGCACCGGAACCAAGACCCGCTAATTCATTAGGTCGCCAATATGAGAAGAGCAGACGCCTTCTGAGGATCTCTGGGGGACAGGTCAAGAACCTCCTTACGGGCAGAGTGTCCTTGATCTGGATCTGATAACCCTCTCTGATGACCCTCAGAATAAACCCATTTAGGGTTATTTTTTTTCCCACTGTGGGAGGAACTGCACCCACCTCCCTCCCACCGGGACCCCATCACTGGGATATAGGTTGTTTTTTTTTTTTTCAGGAGAGGAAAAATGGACACTCCGCCTTCTGTTTTCCCCTTCCCCACTGTTTCTTAGTGGTTGGTACTTTAGAGGTCTGCCCCTGCGGTTTTTGGGAAGGAAAAAAAAAAATGCCTTTCCGGAACCTCCTTGGCCTTTATTAGAAAGGCTTTCTTTTAATCTGCTGTTCGGTCCAAGATGTTTTCTAAGTCTGGTCCAAACAGAAGATCCCCATCAAAAGGAATACCGCAAAGTCTTACCTTTGACGCTGAATTTCCTTACCAGGATTTCAACCACAGGGCCCAGCGGGAAGAGTTTTTTAAAGCTGCAGCTTTTGCTGAGAGTTTAACCGATTCCACTGAGGCATCTACCATATATCCTGCTGCTTTACTAAGCATTGGTAGGGAATCTAGGATTTTCTTCTGAGAGGTCCCTCCTTCCAAATGGGCTTGAAGTTGGTCCAAAGAGACTTCCAAATTACAGGCCACTACTGTTGTAGCCATTGCGGGTTTTAAATTAGTCATGACTACTTCCCATGTCCTTTTTAATAGAACCTCCATTATTTGTCCATGGGTTCTCTAAGAATCCCCATGTCCGCAAACGCAAGATCCATCGCTTTGGCGCATTGCGAGAAGGCTGCGTCCAATTTCGAAATGCAGGAGGGAATCTTCATTAAAGGGGAACCTCCTTTTCAAACTTTTTGGAAAAAATATTTTCTCAAGCTCCAACCATTATTTTTTGATGGAATCTGATAAAGCACTATCTACCGAAAAAACCCTAGTTTGACCTTCCTTAAGGGTTTGGTACATTTGGTCATGCAGGGACAATGAAACTTGTTCCTCTTTAACAAACTACTGTTCCTTTTTTCATAAGCTACTTCTAGCAGGGCTTCCACCTCTTTAAGTGAAAGCTTGTATCTAAGCAATCTGGTCCCAGACTCAAGGATATCCCTGGAAGAAGCAACTTCACTCAGCTCTTCCAGGGAATCTGAATCCTCCTCCTCAGTTTCCCTACCCTCCTCTGGGGCTAAAAAAGGGGGCACTTTCACTGGCTGTTTGGGGGTCTCAATGTTTGACAACATGGACTTAATTGCCTGAGTTAAAGAGATGAAGGCAATTAAGTCTTTACATGACCAGCTCTGTGTGAGAGCAGCCAATGAAGTGTGACAGGAATTGAGTGAGGTGCCCCGCCTGAAGCGGCCATCAGAGTCACTTCCAGGCCCGCGTTCCCCTGGTAACAGAACAGCCGCGATGAACAGTCTCCAGGAGCATACAGTGAGGTTTAACCAACAAATAACCAGAGGGGTCTGATCCAGCGACATGCCAGGAGAAAAGGAGGATACTTACCTATAGTGGATCTTTACGATCAGCCCTTACAGTCGTCTCTCTGGTAAGAGGCTCTCTTACTCTCTCCTGGAGAGGAGAGAAGATTCCTATATTATTCCTTCCCTCACCTGAGCATGAAAATTCCATCCTGGATTTGAATATACACACACCCTAACACTTTCTCACTCTGGTAAGGGAGCCAGTCCATTAGCCGTGGTAGATTAACTGCACATCCAGTTGCTGTGGATTTTTTTTACCTGGAGTCACATTGAATGTGTTTTGTTACATCACAGACTTTTTTGGACTTGTATTTGTTGTATTTATGTGTATACATATATACTTATTATTTGATTAGTTCTGTCATCATTGTATCAACTGGGTAATTCTGTGATGTGCATCTTTATGCACCTGTTTACAACTAATTTTCCACCAAAAGTCAGTTTGTTCACCATCTCATCCCCCCCCTCCGAGAGTAGGACCGTCAGCTGTCAGCGACTGGCATTTCAATAAACCGCCAGGGTTCCGGCATCCTCGCCACTGCGAGACCCGGAACAGGAAGTGATGTGTCGGAAGCTCCACCTTCCTCCCAATGCGCACCAAAGGCAAGAACTCAAGGACTGCGCACGCACCCCCCGTCCGGCTTTTTGCAAAGAGATGGCTCCTCCACCGCAGCTGCGAGACCTTCCGAAAAAAAACGGGCAGCAGACGAGCAGCCCTCCACAAGCTGCAAGGAGAGAAGGTGCAGGACCCAGCTCCATTGGCCTTGCTGGGGGGCCTCTTGCTGATAGGAGGTACCAGCCCGAGTTCACACCTGCTCCTCCTCCGGTGGAGGAAACACAAAAGACTGGGGAAGTGGGATGGTGACCGCTCTTTTATTCACCTAATTCTTTTTGTTTCCTACCTCCGGAGGTGGAGCCAATGTCTCCTATGCTGTCCTGGACAGACAACTGGAGAAAAAGGATTTTTGAGTTAAATCATGAGAAAGAAAGCACATAAAATCGAATAAAGTACATAATATATATATATTTTTTTTATATGATCTCCATATTTAAAAAGTTTAAAGATAAGAAACTTTATTAAAACAATAATCCTCAGTATATGATCAATGTGTGGTATCCCCACACCCAGGTGTAATAATCAGACCTAATGCAAGCCATGTAGATAAGTAAAAACGGTTATAACCCAAAATTACATACTTGCTTTTTTGCTTGCTTTCAGTCACTGGAAAAGTACTGAAGGCATTAGAATACTATTTTGTTGGTACACTGTCTAATTTTGGAGGATTGTTTTTGGAGGATTTGTTTTCTTACAAATTTCTTGTTAGTAACCCCTATCATGACCAGTGTTCTACAGCTTTGCCATTTTTTTTTTTTTTTAAAACTGACACATTCATGGTAAGCCACAATGCATTTCACACTGCTTTTCTGGGCAAAGTACTGTAATTGTTGATAAAAGGCTGAAATGTAAAACTTTAGACATCAAAACCCAGCCATATTTTCCAAGACCCCAGCACACACAAAAGATATCATGGTGTTCTTTCAGGAGAAGCAAGTTTGTGCACTTGGAGAATCAGTTTGTTGAAATATTTTTGCATACAATGTTCAAAGTAGAGAAAAATAAGGCAGTTTGTAAAACTAGAGCATTTAATGAAACAAATCAATGTTTCTGCTTTAATTTTTTCTTTCTGACATTTTGGGATTGAGGATCCGTCTTCTTTTTGTCGCGATTCTTGTTTTTGACATTGTGAGTGTCGTAGTACCGTACCCCCACTTTTTTTGAATGTTGTTGCCGCTCTAGCCGCCTCCTCTATTTAAAAAAAAAAAAAATTCAGCATTACAAAAAGCATAAGATACCTTGAGGGTTCTTAAGCAAAAATAACAATCACTAAAATTCATGCGTCATTTTTTGTTCCATTTGCTCTTGGTAAATAGATTGAAGCACTGAATGCCTCCTCTGTACTTGCAGCCTATGGGGACTTATTATTTTGCCAAAAAGTCTAATTTTAAAGTATTATAGTAAAAGCATTATAGAGGAAACTCAGATCCCCCCCCCCCACTCTTCTTTCATCCTTACCTGTTACTGTTTTCTGCATAGTAAGCATAATTTATCTAGCCAGTGGCTTCAGCGTTGAGCTTCCGGTATCCTCTCTGCAGCCGCTGCATGGTCCAGCGCCAACCATGTTGCCTGTGACGGCTGCTGGCTCTCCTGAGTGCAGGTGCCGCTAGGCCCGCCTCCTCCTCCTTACTTAAAAGTATTGGGTTTGGTTCCTCCCCCATTTATACTTACCTAGGTGAATGCAACATCGGTCCCCTGGCGCCTCTGCACTGAGAACCAAGCGATAGAACACCGCCAATCGCTCGGTCCTGGGCGGACTTCAGCAAACTGCACTCCTGTGATCCATAGGAGATGTACAGCCAAACGAGCTTTGGCTATACATCTCCTTTAATGGGACTGCACATTATACATCCCTAGAGGCACCACGTCATTCGCCTTGGAGGGTACCCGGGCTGGGGGGAACGTTTGAAGAAAAAAAAAAAAAAAAAAAAAAAGGAAAAATAATGGATTTTACGGCAAGTCAAAAATATAATTTTCTCTTTCATTCATTGACAGACAGCTCCTGATCGTCTTAAACACTGGCAGTCGAAACGCTGCCAGTTCCCTGACCCTGAGCGCAGGAGGTGATAGCCACCAAAAGCCACCTTCTGAAAGCATACGCAAGGGAATCTCTGGAGGATTCTCAAAAGGGAGGCTTCAGGAGGACCGGAAGCGCCAAATTTAGGTCCAAAGGCGGCAACAGAGACTGCACTGGAGAAACCAAAATGTCGAACACCCTGAAGAAAGGTACGCCCCAGGGAGTGTGTGGCCAAGGGTCGTTGGAAGAAGATCGCCAAAGCCGACCCCTGGCCCATGATTGTACTCGAGGCCAATTTCTGTTCAACCCTCCCTCCCCCCGCTGAAGGAAGGTCAAGATCCAAGCCACGAGAGGGAGCAAGGATCAAACCCAAAAGACTCACACCACGCAATGTACAACTTCCACATACGATGGTAGAGCTTCCTAGAAGTAGATTTCCTAGCTTTTAACAGCGTTGGAATCACTGATTCAGCACCTGGCTTTTACCAGTCAAGCCATCAAAGCCAGCAACTGTAAAGCAGGATAGAAAATTGGCCCTTGGGACAGCAGATCCTCCCTGAGAGGAAGCTTCCAAAGAACATCAGCGACAAACTGCACCAGCATGGTGTACTAGGCCCCGTGAGGCCAGTCCGGGGCCACTAAGATGACCAGAATCGCTTCTGCCTCGATCCTGCGTAGAAGTCTTTGCAGAAGCTTGAGAGGAGGAAAGGCATAAATCAGACGATGCTGACCCCACGGAGGGCCACCAGCGCGTCTGTTGCATCTGCCAGAGGATCGCGTGACTGTGCCAAGAACCTCTGCACCTTTCTTTTGAGCCGAGATGCCAACAGATCCACCTGAGGGGTGCCCCACCAGAGACACAACTGATGAAACCCCTCCGGATGAAGAGACCATTACCCCTGGTCGAATGCCTGCCGACTGAGGTAATCTGACTGTCAGTTTTCCACTCCGGGAATGTGTGTGGCAGAAAGGGCTGGAACTAAAAAAAACGTTCTGCCCACCTGAGAATGCCGGCTACCTCCAGAGCCACCACAACACTTCTTGTGTTCCCTTGGTGATTGACATAAATAAGCCTGGTCTGTGGCATTGTCTGACTGAATGCACACTGTACGTCTTTGGAGACGATCCATCCAATGTTCAAGGCACAGTCTGATCGCTCGGTGCTCCAGGACAGTGAATGGTAAGTCTCGACTCTTCCCGGGTTCAGACCCCCTGCGCAGAAATTGTCGAGAATGCTTCCCCACCCAGACAGGCTGGCATCCATGGTGACTACCATCCAATACAAGGTTTTGCCTCGCCGGAGAACGAAGCCACCAGATCAGGGACCCTTTTGTACCCCGGCTCAGCTGGATTTGGTTGTCCAGAGACTGCTGATTCTAGTCCTGTTTGAGCAGAATTCTCCCTTTGCAGGGACCTCGTATGAAACTGTGCAAACGGGAGTGCCTCAAAGGTCGACACACATCAGGCCCAGCACCCACATGCAAGTCCGGAGGGATTATTATCTGCTGGACAGCAGGAGACGAATTGCAGGCTGCAGCTTCTGGAGTTTGTCCAGAGGAAGGAGCACTCTGGCTAAGAGTACAGAGTCAGACCCAGATAGTCTATCTTCGTGGAAGCAACCAAGGCAGTCTTCTGGAGATTCAGAATCCAGCCAAACTCCTTCAGGCTCCGTATGGCGATCTCCAGGTTTTCCACCAGCGCAGTAGGAGAGTACAGGGGTGGTCGCCCAAGTAGCCCAGGACCACGATCCCCCGCTGACGTAACAATGCTAGCACCCAGGCCAACACTTTTGTGAAAACCCGAGGTGCGGAGGCGAGACTAAAGGGTAACACCACAAACTGATAATGCTCCTCTCTCACGGCAAAGCCAAGGAAGCGCTGGTGATCAACACATATTGGAATGTGAAGTTAAGCGCCCTTGATGACGATGAAAGTAAGAAAATCCCTGATGCAGGGAAGCCACCACCTTGCGAATGGACTCCATTCTGAACTTCTGCACCCACACACAGCAGTTCAGCGCCTTGAGGTCCAGAATTGGGTGCACCTTGCTTTCCTTCCTGGGGACAGGAAACAGGTTTGAGTAAAACCCCCTGAAAAAATTCCTTAGTCAGAACTGGGACAATAACCCTTGAAGTAAAAGGTCTTGCACCACCCCAAAAGAGCCTTTAAGCGGACCGGGGACAGTCGCACGTCGGAAGGAAACAACTTTCTGGAGGGTAAGAACAGAACTCAATCTTGTAGCTGAATTGTATGTCTTTGTGGACCCACTTGTCCTGTACCAGGGAAGTCCACGGGTCTGGGAACCAGCAAAAACACCCCCTGACCCCAGATATGGGTGAGGGCGCACCTTTATGCTGAAAGAGCCTTGTCCCCGGGTCTGTAGAAGACCGCTCTTGACTTGCCAGACCAAGTTTGCTTGGATCCTCCAGAGGCAGCCCTGAAAGGCTTCGATCCTTTGTCAGTCGACCCTGAGGAACGAAAAAAAAAAAAAAAAAAAATTATGAGCCGAGGAGGGAGGCACACATGCAGAAGAAAGGTACTCTTCCCCCGTAAGACCTTTAAAGCACCAAACTGGCGATCTCCTCGAAAGGGACGATCAGGCAAGGCCTTTTTATTAGTCTGGTCCGCAGACCAGCATTTGAACCAAAAGACACGCTGAAGGACCACGGCCAGAATTAAAAAAAAAAAAAGCCGAGCCACTAGGGGAGCTGCATTCATAGGAGGCATCACAGATAAACTGCAACCGCTGGACCAGCTCGTTTGCCAGCTTAGCAAAGGCAGGGGGGGCGCTGCTTCCCCCTCCAGGTCACGGCGCAAAAGCTTAGCCCATTCGGTCAGAGTCTGCGACATCAGGGCAATGGTGAATATTGGCCTCAGTGCCAAACCAGCCAGGGTTTACATATTATGGGCCACGGCCTCCGCCTTCCTGTCAGCCGAGTCCTTAAATGCCAGGGACTCTTCAACCGGAATTATGGTTGCTTTATTAAATCTAGAAACCAGAGGGTCCACCACCGTTTGAACAGTCCACTTCTTAAGAAGGGACTTCACATAGGGGTATCGCCTAGGAAATCGCAGAAGGACCCCAAGGGGACGCTTTGGTCATCCTCACTCTTTAGTGACAATTCTGTCAAAATAGGAGGGGTAGGGAACACCCGCTCTGAATGGCTTGGGAGTGTTAAAGGGAACCTGCGCCTGTCACAGCTGCATCCTCCAGTGCGTCCACCAGCGCCTTTTTGTGTGTGGTTGCAGAAGTGGAGGAATCCTCCTCACTATCTGGAGGATTCAGGGCATGTGGTCACAGACCCAGCAGGGTGACCCATATCCGCTGGCCGAATCAGAATCTGAGACCCATGAGGCAGGGGGTGCTTTTGCCAGCCCGTCCCCCAAAAGCCACCTCCATCCGGGACACAAAGGACTCCAGGACCGCCGTCAATGCATTGATGAATGGGACCTGGAGGGCCCCGCAGCCTCAGAGAGGGGATCAGGTGGGGAGATGCGCTCCAAAGACTCCATGAGTCACCACATGGACCCCACAAAAAAAGTGTAAAACGCAGCCCCTACTGCTCTGGCGGCACCACCAGGTTGCCAGTCACAGAGCACACGACGATCCTCAGCAGAGAGGGAGAGGAACCCACCAGACTCCCCACCCCACAGGAACCAGGCACTGCAGCCACCAAGAGAATCTGCACTGCACAAGTGGCTATCAGGAAATGAAAGAATCCAGGAGTCAGCACCAGGGGATGAGAAGGGGCTCCCACCGCTGAAACCGCCACCCAGAAGGCTCCACAGACATGGCCGCTGCTGTTTTCTATGGCAAACTTCTGCAAAATAGCCTCCGGCCTACAGAAACATGCAAGCCGTGCATTGCAGCACAGAGCTACAACAAAATGGAAAACATCCACAGAAAAAGTGAGCAACACTGTTTGAAAGGGAACACTGTTCAAAGGACAGGCACCTTGATTTAAAATGATGCATGGACAAAAAGGAGGTCAATACATAGACTCAATCTGTGCTTACATAAGAGTCTCTTTATACCTAGCATCCAAGATCTAACATTCAATCCAGAAGTAAGCAGAAATGAAACTAGTACAAGATAAAATTCTCAAGTGGCAACAAAGTTCGAAAGTTAAAATTGGTTACAGCTCATATATTGTTAGTCTCACTTTCAAAATTAAAGTAAAAAAACAAAAACTACAATTTTTTTTTTTTTTTTTTAACGATGAAATGGGTTTCATCTACAAAACCATTTCAATGCCTACCTCATTTCTAATGACCAGGCATATACATACCTCTTTTGAGGTTAGTTTTTTCTGTGGCTTTTCATCCTCCTCCTCTTCAAACCGTTTCCTTTTCTTTCCCAGTTTATTCTTACCTGTGAAAAATGGTTTATTAATGTAAAGCTTTATGCTCTGCTAGTGAGTAGTGTGACAAATTATTTAGGATCCTTTGATATCCCTTACAGAATGGTAACAAACATTACCAGTAAGAAAAAAAAATTGGAATTCTGACTTCCAAGTTCCTTATCTTGGAGTACAGTACAGGATGGCAAGTCAGACAGTGGGTTCTATGCTGTTCTCTTCAGGTGATTGGACACTGACAAAAGCTTTCCTTAGCTACGCCCTCCAGTGCATCTCATAACCCCAGCACCTGTGTGATTCCATATATGTCAAGAAAAAGTGTGTAGCGGCAAAAGTGAATGAACAATAAAACGTGAATACTACAGCCCTGAAGCAGTTGGATCTGGACAGAAGTATCAGTCACAATGGGGAAGAATAAAAAAAAGAATGGTTTTAGAAGACTTCATTATAAGAGAAGATGTCCATGAACTAAAAGGACACTACAAAAAAAAAAAAACTGGAGTCCCACTGAGTGGGTGTAATTATGAGAGGCAGCAATGGGGTATTTCCAGCAAAGCTTTTTCCAGTGTGGAATCACCTGAAAATTAGTGGCATAAAATGCACATGGGATTCCCACTTGAGGGATTTTCTCACCTCCCCAATAGAACACAGATGGCAAAAAAAAAAAAAAAAAAGGAAAAAAAAAAAAAAAAAAAAGCTTTGCCTCTAGTTACACTTTAACCACTTCCGGACCGCCCGCCGCAGTTATACGTCGCTACCTACGTGAAATACCAGGCAGATAGCTATCATAAGCCCAGTATTTTTTTTTACTGGGCGGGCGGTCCTCTCTCTCAAAGTGGTCGCAGTGGCAGATTCGCCGTAGAATCACTTTAATGGGCGGCAGGAGAGGTGCCCCCCCCCCCCTCCGCTTCTTGGTCGTTTTCCACGCTCATTGGAGCTGACGGTAGCGGGGAAAACAATCCAGTCCTCTCCCCTTCTAGGCAGGAAGTCGAGGGCAAGCTGGCCCCCACTCAACTCTATGGCCTTGGAGGACCGAAGCAGCGTCATACGTCGCTTCCTCCCACTGGCCTTAAAGGGCCCCATTTTTTTCATGATGAAAAGAAATTAATTACTTTTTTGCTTTTTAGTGTAGATGTGAGATCTGAGATCTTTTTGACCCCAGATCTCACATTAAAGAGGACCTATTACAAGGGATGTTTACATTCCTTGTAATAGGAATAAAAGTGATCAAAATTTTTTTTTTTTAAAAAGGGACAATAAAAAAAATAAATTTAAAGCTCCCAGTCCCTCCGAGCTTGCGCGCAGAAGTTAACGCATACGCAAGTCGCGCCACATATGCAACGGTGTTCAAACCACACTTGTGAGGTAATGCCGCAATTGTTAGAGCAAGAGAAATTTTGAAGCATGACCTGTTGAGTATCTATTTACTCAACGTTAAAAAAAAAATTGTGTTTGAAAGACCGCTGCACAAATACCGCGTGACAAAAATGCAACAACCGCCATTTTATTCTCCAGAGTAAAAAATTATATACAGTAAAACCTTGGTTTGAGAGTAACTTGGTTTTAGAGCGCTTTGCAAGACAAGCAAAATTTTCAAATAAATTTTGACTTGATATACAAGCGATGTCTTGATATACAAGTAGCCTCAAGTCACAGCTGAGTATAAAAAAGAAGAGAGGGGCCTCTAAGCGTAGCAATATGGTTACATTTAATGAAGGTACAACATTTAGCAACTCACATGGTTGATGATTGGAACAGGCACATCTAAGGATGCAGGCATCAGGGGTAAAGCTGTCCACATAGACCATCCTCCGCACCATCTACATCCCCCTATCCATGCTGCCCCTCGCTTTCAGATCGCTTTACTGTAGGGTGATCTTCCCGGTCAGGATTACAGACTAGCAGCCGGCGGTGCAGAAGGTGGTCTATGTGGACAGCTTTACCCCGGATGCCTGCATACTTAGATGTGCCTCTTTCATACATCAACCATGTGAGTTGATAAATGTTGTACCTTCATTAAATGGAACCATATTGCTACACTTAGAGGCGCCTCTCTTCTCTTTGATACCCTGTAGCTGGATTTTGCTTCCAATCCCCTTGTGGAAGCGGCTATTTGTGGATGGACATTTTATGGTAACACAACCTATCGCTATGCTATAATCTTTTTATATGGACTATAAATTGAAGGATTTATGAATAAATGGTTGTGGAACGAATCATCTGAGTTTCCATTATTTCTTATGGGGAAATTCGCTTTGATATAAGAGTGCTTTGGATTACAAGCATGCTTCTGGAACGAATTATGCTCGCAATCCAAGGTTTTACTGTATATACATTCAGACATACACACACGTTTTGGGGGTTCAAAGTAATTTTCTAGCAAAATAAAAAAAAAACGGATTTTAACTTGTACAAAAACAAGTCAGAAATAGGCCTGGTCTTTAAGTGGTTAACATGTATCTGTAAGCATTAATATATAAAATTGGCAACACACTATAGAAATCACCTACTGGTGTCTATGCCTTGGATTCTGCTTTATTATAGTGAGCAGTTAAACCTATGGCATCCAGTTATTCAACTAGTGACCAGTGCCAGTGGGCTCTGGTCCATGGTTTACATTTTGTTTATAAGGTCACACATCATAGCAATGATCTGAAGAGCCTATTTTAGGGACAACTTATGCAATGAATGGGATGGGTTCAAATGTATTCTTGAAGTTGTACAGAGTTACAGCACTTTTTTCCATACAAAAGGAAAAATATACAGTAACGTACAAAAAATGTGCTGTGCCAGTTTTTAGGAGGATGAATGGCAGGTGGTAATTGCATGGCTGAAATAGTTCAGAAAATAATTAACTTTAAGCAGTGAAGTGTAAAGGCCAGGTAATTAATGGGCATTAATAGTTAGAGAGCATGATAAATGTGGGTGGCAGCTCTAAGCAACCTGAGGAGATTACTAAATTAGGTGGAAAAATTACCTTCATTTTCTTGCGGTTCTTGATCTTCATCACTCTTTTTGGGTTTTGCAAATAAGTGCTCACTTAGATCTTTAGGAATTCTGAAAGTAACAAAATTAGATTTTTTATTTATTAAATTGGCACTAATATATAATTGAATGTTAGGAAAGAAATCGAGTATATAAACTATTTGGCCACATTTATGGTTTTTCCCAAAATCTCAACAACCTTATCAAATTCCTCACAATTCCAACAATATATGAAACACACTTCATTCTAAGAAACCCCAGCTTTCAACAGCATTCAATAAGTCCCTAGGCACATACCACAGCCAATCTTCAGAATATATGCACCTTGGCACAGCACAGGCTCCTGTTAAGTTTTTCAGCACATATACAAACAAACTAGCATTCTCAGATAAACCTCTGCACGCTGATATATACCTGAATGTTTTTCTAGCAACGGGTTGGTTAGAAGAGCAAACAAAAAAAAAAAAAAACATGCCCGCATTTTACATGCACCCAACACCCCTCCCCGCAGACTCCTGCTGTAATTGGACACAGTGGGGATTTTGTCATTAGGTTTCAGCCAATGATTCATGGCCAAGACCTGCTGATTAGCTGTGTCCAAGGGTGTATGCAATGTTAAAGCACAACATGTAAGGTATCCATTTACTAATCATACCATTTTATATTTTATCCAAAAATTGGGTATTATTATATTGTATTTGGATTCACCCAAATTTATTAGTGTATTTTCCCCAAAAAAATGGAGTTTGAAAAAACATTGTCCTGTTGAGCTTCAACTGGTAGACAGATGGCCTTAAGTTCTCCTGCAAAATGTCTCGATAAACTTGGGAATTCATTTTTCCTTTGATGATAGCAATCCGTCCAGGCCCTGATGCAGCAAAGCAGCCCCAAACCATGATGCCCCCACCACCATACTTCACAGTTGGGATGAGGTTTTGATGTTGGTGTGCTGTGCCTCTTTTTCGCCACACACAGTGTTGTGTGTTTCTTCCAAACAACTCAACTTTGGTTTTATCTGTCCACAGAATATTTTGCCAGTACTGCTGTGGAACATCCAGGTGCTCTTGTGCAAACTGTAAACAATGTTTTGAAGCAGTGGCTTCCTCTGTGGTATCCTCCCATGAAATACATTCTTGTTTTGTGTTTTACGTATTGTAGATTCGCTAACAGGGATGTTAGCATTTGCCAGTGACTTTTGTAAGTCTTTAGCTGACACTCTAGGATTCTTCTTCACCTCATTGAGCAGTCTGCGCTGTGCTCTTGCAGTCATCTTTACAGGACGGACACTCCTAGGGAGAGTAGCAGCAGTGCTGAACTTTCTCCATTTACAGACAATTTGTCTTACTGTGGACTGATGAACAGCAAGGCTTTTGGAGATACTTTTATAACCCTTTCCAGTTTTATGCAAGTCAACAATTCTTAATCGTAGGTCTTCCGAGAGCCATCATTCACATCAGGCAATGCTTCTTGTGAAAAGCAAACCCAGAATGGGTATGTGTTTTTTATAGGGCAGCTGTAACCAACACCTCCAATCTCATCTCATTGATTGGACTCCAGTTGGCTGACATCCCACTTCAATTAGCTCTTGGAGATGTCCTTAGTCTAGGGGTTGACATACTTTTGCCACCTGCACCGTGAATGTTTACATGGCATGTTCAATAAAAACATGGCAACATTTCATTCTTTGTGTGTTATTAGTTTAAGCAGACTGCGATTGTCTATTGTTGTGACTTAGATGATGATTAGATCACATTTTATGACCAATTTGTGCAGAAATCCTTATCATTCCAAAGGGTTCACATACTTTTTCTTGCAGCTGTGTGTGTGTGTGTGTATGTACATTATATATATATATATATATATATATATATATACATATACACACACACACACATACACATATATATATATACACACACACACATACACATATATATACACATTTTTTTTTTTTTTTTTTTTAGTGGGTTCTAAGGCTACATTCACACCTGAGCGTAGCGTTTTTCGCGCGTTTTTTACCGCGATTTTACCGCGATTTTTGCGGCGTTTTTTACCGCGATTTTTACCGCGATTTTTGTGCAGGCGTTTTTAGATTAAATAGAGATCAATGGAAAACGCCTGTAATCTGCCCAAAAAGAAGCTCATGTACTTTTTTGAGCGTTGGGCATTTTGTATACAGCGTCAAAACGCTCAGATGTGAACAGGGGCCATTGAAATGAATAGGATTTGTCTTGTTGGGCGTTTTGAGAGCTGATCCTAGAGCAGAAAAACGCCCCAAAAACGCCCCAAAACGCCTAGATGTGAACGGAGCCTAAGTAATTCTAAGTCATTTTCTTGCAAAAAGATGCTGATTTTTACACTATATTGTCAAAAGTATTGGGATGCCTGTTCTTACACGCACATGAACTTTAATGGCATACCAGTCTTAGTCGAAGGGTTGAATATTGAGTTGCCCAACCCTTTGCACATCTAACAGCTTCAACTCTTCTGTGAAGGCTTTCCACAAGGTTCAGAAGCGCATTTGTGACGTCAGGCACGGATGTTGAACGAGAAGGCCTGCCTCGCAGTCTGCACTCCAATTCATCCCATCAAGTTGAAGCCAGGACAGTCAAGTTCCTCCACCCCAAACTCCCTCATCCATGTCTTTATGGACCTTGTTTTGTGCACTGGTCTGAATCATTTGGTGGAAGGGGATTATGATGTGTGGTTATTTTTCAGGTGTTGGGTTTGGCCCCTTCGTTCCAGTGAAGGGAAGTCTTAAGGCATACCAAGACATTTTGGACAATGTCATGCTCCCAACTTTGTGGGAACAGTTTGGGGATGGCCCCTTCCTGTTCCAACATGGGTGACTGCACACTAGTGCACAAGGCAAGGTCCATAAAGACATGAATGAGCGAGTTTAGGGTGGAGGAACTTTACTGGCCTGCACAGAAGACAGACCTCAACCCGTCTGGGATGAATTAATGTGGAGACTGCGAGCCAGGACTTCTTGTCCAACATCAGTGCCTTAATCCCTCCATTTGTTCAAGAATAAACATAAATTAAGATAATGTATAGGTGTAGAACACAAATACTAATCTCTAAAACAAGATGGCATTTGAGCCACAGTAACATCTGTTTCACTCTGCATGGCTGGTTTCCAGGAACAGTAAATTGAATCAAGCTCCCTCTTTAGGAGAATAAGAAAAATAAAGTTTAAAAATTTACTTTTCAGTTATTTTTCTCAGTTATTGTTCCATGCATATTACTTTTTAACCAGCCCTAATGTGCAAATTATACATATCCTTTTAGCATATCTTTAAAAAACCAAAAAAAAAAGTGCCAATTTTTCATTAGCCAATGTCTCAAAGCAGACCCAATGGCTCCTGTCCCAAGGTTTCCCAACATGTGTTGCTGGTTTTAGCCTCTTGCACAACAAGTGCTAACAAGAGAAAGGTTACTTATTTGAGAACTGGCAGGTCCACAACTGAAAAAGAAAGTAGTGAATAATAAATTTTCAATAAATGGCCTTTTGAATCCTTCAACAGCATTTTATACCGCTAAAATCCTCTTTGGCTTTCCAGTACATAGACTACCCTCTTTTTTCATGGATGCTAGGAAACAATCAAACTAACCATTTTTACCAACACCATCTGTGCAAGTCTAAAGAGGTGCTTCAGTCCTATTTAGAAAATTACTGTAGCTGCTGACTTTTAATAGACACACCTGTCCCAGGATCCTCCCCTGACTTCGGCTGCCGGCACCAGCATAATAAATGTGAGCAGCTGGCTATGACTGGGTCCTGTGACATGTCCCAGAAGGCTGCAGGGGAAGGGTAAACTTACACTCAGATCACCACAGTGATCTCATCAGAAGTGGGGAAGTGGGCACATTTCAAAACCAGGTACCTGCCCATCCCCCACCAAAAAAACGTGACAAATATGGGAGGAGGGGGGTGAAGTGTCTGCTACGGCAAAGCGAAGAAACCGCTGGTGTCCAGCGTAGATGATAGGGATGTGTAGATATGGGTCGATATCTACGGAGGCCAAAAAGTCTCCCAGGTGTAGTGACGCCACTACCGTTCAAATGGATTCCATGCAAAACCTCTGTAACCGCACAAAGTGGTTCAGATCCTTGAGGTCCAGAATTAGCCGCACTTTGCCTTCTTTTCTGGTCACTGTAAACAGGTTTGAATAAAACCATTGAAAGCGTTCCTGAGAAGGAACTGGCACAACCATCCCTTGCGACAGCAGATCTTGTACCGCCTCCCGTAGATTCCTTAACCGGGTCTGGAGATAGGCGCAGGTTGGACGGGAAGAATCTGTGCGACGGACGAGACCAAAATTAGATCTTGTACCCTGATCCGATCAGTTCGTGAACCCATTTGTCCTGAATCAAGAAGTCCAAGGTTCAGGAAAGAAGCAAAGACGTCCCCCCACCCCAGAAGTGGGTGATTTGTCTGGAGATCCGGACTGGCCGGTCTTTGATTTACCTGACCATGGCTTCTTGGAACTCAAAGACCTGAATGGCTTTCCTTTTTCTTGTGACCCGGAGGTAAGAAAAAAAACGCTTATGAGCAGTCAAAGGCGGCCCCCGTCTATGAAGTGGCGTCTTGCCCTTAGAGGACTGAGGAAAAAGAGTAGTCTTCCCACCCTTAAGGCCTTTGATCAACTCATCCAGAGAGGATCCAAACAAACTCTCTCCCATAAAAGGGAAGATCCGTCAAAGCCTTTTTGGAAGTCTGGTCCACAGACCAGCTTTTTTAACCATACCATGCATTTAAATCGCAATCCCCATTGCCGACACTCTGGCCACCAGGGGAGCCGCATCCAGAGATGCATCACACATGAACACCAGTGCTTTGTGCCATCTGGTCCATTAGGGGTGGAGCTGCTCAGCTTACAAGTTACCTTTTTATTAACTTCACCCATTCAGTAATCATCTGCAACACCAGAACATTCACAAAATATTGGTTTCAATATGGAACCCGCTAGCACGTGTAGATGGCAGGACAGGAACTCCACTTACTCATCCATCCACAGGGTCCGCAAAGGCCGGGCATTCTTCCTCTGGAACCACAGTAGACTTATGGCGCTTTTCCACTGCATAGAACCGTACCGGCTCGGCACGCTTTTGTGCTTTTCCACTGCGGTACCGCATGGTATAGGGTCGGAACGGTTCAGTACAGTATAGGTTTGCTTTTCCACTGCATGGAACCGAACGGTACAGTACGGTACGGCTCTGAAAAAACAGTACCTACTCGATTGTGGTTCCAACAGGTACCAAACTGGTACCATATCCCACAATCCTTTGCATGCAGTCACTACTAGCCACTGATTGGTCAGAGAATCACACCCACCCCGTTGTTATCCCACCCACTTAACTTTAGTGGAAAAGCAAACCTATACCGTACCGTACCGACACTATACCATGCGGTACCCGCAGTGGAAAAGCAAACCGGGCCAAGCAGGGCCGAGTAGAGCCGAGACGGTACTAGCCGGTACTTGCAGTGGAAAAGTGCCATTATTCAGCCTGGAAACCGGGTGATCCACCTTTGGTGGCACGGTCCACCTAGTGGAAACTACATCTGCAAAAGGATAATGGCGTTTAACCACTTGCCGACTGCTCACAGTATATTTACTGCGGCAGTCAGTCCCTCACAGGCAGAGCGACGTAGGTCTACGTCGCTAGCCTGTGAGGCTCTGGGGAGCGAGCGCGCGCCCGCGGAGGCGCGGTCACGGACCCCCCCGCGCGTGTGACTGGCGGACCCGATGTCCGCCGGTCACTCGGCGATCGTCGGGGGGGGGGGGGGGGGTTTGGGGGGGGTCGGGAGAAAGTCAGGCGGCTTGTGTAAACAAGCTGCCTGTCATTCTCCTCGGTGTAAAGACAGTGATCACACGGATCTACTATGTAGATCCGTTGATCAGTGTCCTTACACCTCAAGCCACAGCCAATCACAGTAGAAAGCACGCCCCTAGGGACACATACAGCCCCTCCCAAATAAAGTTAACCCCTTCACTACCAGTGTATTTTTACAGTAACAGTGCATATATATATATATATATATATATATATATATATATATATATATATATATATATATATATATATATAGCACTGATTACTGTAGAAATGTCACTGGTACCCCCAAAAGTGTCAAAAATGTCAGTCAAGGGTCCGATCTGTCCGCCCCAATGTCGCAGTACCGCAAAAAAAAAAAAAAAAAAAAAAAAAAAAAAAAAAAAAAAAAAAAAAAAATCGCAGATCGCCGCCATTACGCGTTAAAAAAAAAAAACAAAAATGACAAAAATCTTTCCCCCCTTGTTCGTAAACGCGATAACTTTTGCGCAAACCAATCAAAATACGCTTTTTGCAATTTTTTTTACCAAACATATGTAGCATAAAACAAATTGGCCGAAAATTTAAAAAAATTTTGATTTTTACATTTTTTTTGGGGAATTTCATATAAAAAAATGTGAAAAATATTGTTATTGCAAAATTTACGCTCTTTTTTTGTTTATAGCGCAAAAAGTAAAAAGCG